>NC_092183.1:745000-857500 GCF_043641665.1 Enoplosus armatus | reverse complement strand
AATGTAAAGGCTGCAGAGGTCCCCCCCCCCCCCCCCCCCCCCCACACACACACACACACACACCTCCTGACCTTGAACTTTAAAGCCTGCAGTCTCAGTTCACAGTTGTCTCCTTCGGTCTCTTTCCTCCTCTGATGGGTTTATATGTTGTTTTAAGTCCATTTCACCTTTTAATGAATGAATGAATCTCGACTCGCTAATCGCTTCCTTTGGAGGTAAAATACGTATTTTGAGGCAGTCGGACGTTTCTGAATAATTCTCTAATAATTTCCAGAAGGTTCCTGGACAGAATGGAATAGAAGAGAAGTTTCTCTGTTTTTTGTTTCTTGACGATCAGCGACTTCATGTTTCATCATTCTTCTGTAACAAAGTGTTGAACCTCCGAATGACCGAAATATCCAGGTTCCCAGAGAAGTTTGTAAAGAGAAATATATTTATGATGTAAATATATTTATGGTGTGAATTAACTTTATTTTAATCAAGCAATAAATGGATCAATGGATCAATCTTCCTCCTCCAGTGCCAATCATCCCGACATTCCTCTACGCCATGGAGCATCCCAGTCCAGAACCCCAGACCTCCCAGCCCTCCCTACTCCCTCTGCCCAGTCTCAGTGCACCAGGCTGGGGCACAGTACCCTCACAGTCCCCCTCCAACCTCCAGACCTCCAGCCGGACCTCCCAGCCCTCACAGCTCCCTCAGCCCAGCCGCAGTGCACCGGTCCTGGGTACACAGTCAGAGCAGAGCCTCCGGTCGCCTCCTCCCACCCTCCCTCCTCTGGTGTCCCTGTTCGACAACTCGACCTTCAGTCTGCAGGAGATCCAGACTGAACCGACTCCCACCACCGAGCCGACAGACCAGAGCAGCCGGGCCGCAGACCTGCAGATCAACAAGACTACAAATGCTACAGTAGGTGGAGGATGATGTTCACCTGACACTGAGTTTACAGGTGAATTCATATGTGCTCCTCCTCTCTCCTGCAGGAGTCCTCCTGTCTTCAGGACAGTGTGTTTCTGGAGGAGGAAAATGTTCGTGTTGGTTTGTTGTTCGCCTCTAAAGCTCTCATCCAGCTGCTCGTCAACCCGTTCGTCGGCCCGCTCACTAACAGGTGTCTTAGTGGTCTCTAACTCACACTCAGTGACGTTTCAGTACAAGTCTATCTAAATTAAACATGGCCGAATCTAGCGCCACCATCAGGTCGACATGTAAATGTGTCCAATGCTGCTAATTAGCTAATGTTAGCAGGCTCCATTGTTGTGTAAGTGATGTGTTGTGGCCTTTGTGTTTAAAGATGGAGGATAAATGAATTGGTTTCTAAATGAAACTGTAGACGAACACATCATCACATCATAAAACCATCCAAACATCATCTGTAGTGATCTGACAAACATTCATATTATAATCTGTCAGTTTGACTTCAGAACATACAGAAACCAACGTTAAGGGTTTATGAATTGATTTGATTCATAAGTTTTCTCATTTTCTGCTTCTGACTGCAGTTTAAGAGTTTGAATGAAATGATCAAAACTTCATGATCCTGATGAAGAAACCTTTTGTTTCTCACAAAACATCCACAAACACAAACATCGTGTGTTTTTATTCATGTTCACTGACAGTCTGTGTGTCTCTGCAGGGTCGGCTATCACATCCCCATGTTCGCTGGTTTTATCATCATGTTTGTGTCCACCATCAGTAAGTCACACACACACACACACACAGTGACGACAGTGTGTTTTCTATGAGTCTCATGGTGTGTGTGTGTGTGTGTGTGTGTGTGTCAGTGTTTGCCTTCTCAGGGACCTACGCTCTGCTGTTCTTCGCTCGCTCTCTGCAGGGAATCGGCTCGTCCTTCTCTTCTGTGGCAGGTCGACATTCAGGACGCGTTCACACAAACTCTGTGTTCCATGTTTTCAGAAACTCTGGTCATGATAACGTGACCTCACATCCTCGTGTGTGTGTGTGTGTGTGTGTGTGTGTGTGTGTAGGTCTGGGTATGTTGGCCAGTGTGTACACAGATGATGAAGAGAGAGGCATCGCCATGGGCATCGCACTGGGAGGACTGGCTATGGGAGTCCTGAGTGAGACACACACACACACACACACACACACACACACACACACACACACAGTGCTGGAAGAAGTACTCTGATCTGTTCTTTTACTGATCTGCAGTAAAAGTACTACAGTGTAGAAAACATTCAGAATGTTTTACTGAAGTAAAGGTACAAAAGTATTAGCATCAAAATGTACTTAAAGTACCAAAAGTAAATACATATTGAATAACATTATTATATATTATACAGAATAAGACATATATGATATTATTGATTATAATTATTGATGCATTGATGTGTTCATCAGTTTAATGTTGCAGCTGCTGAAGGTGGAGCTCAGTTTACTGACTATATATATTTTATATTTATGACTTTATATTCTGCTGAATAGTTTAATCTGTAATAATTTGTCATCATAATTTATTAGTTATTTATTATTAGTAATTAGTATTTTGTTTTAATGATCAGTAGTGCAGTAAAAAGTACAATATTTACCTCTGAGATGTAGTACAGCAGAAGTACAGTTTTGAGGTACTTGACTTGGGTATTTCCATTGTATCATTTCCACAGCAGCTGTGTGTGTTTCTACCCTTACAGATGTTTACAGATGCACATGAACTTTACTCTCCTAAAACTAAACCTGAACAAAGCAAAATGTCCTCACTTTAATGGTTTAAAACTTCAATTGGTCCTCACAAAGACAGATGTACTAAATCACACACATTTAAAACACTTCAAGCTGTGCGTGTGTGTGTTGTGTTTCTGTCTCTGCTTGTATCATGTATGTGTGTGTGTGTGTGTGTGTTGTGTTTCAGTTGGAGCTCCATTCGGCAGTGTGATGTACGAGTTTGTGGGGAAGAGCGCCCCCTTCCTGATCCTGGCCTTCCTGGCGGTGTTTGATGGAGGTAAAAAACGAGTCTGTGACTTTGTAAAGTGCTCTGTGAGTTTCGGTGTCTAATAAAACTTTAAATGTTTCTCACCTTAGAATCAGATGATGCACTGATGAAACTGTGAATAACCGTGTCTCTAAATGATGTTACTGCTGCCGGGGTTTGAACCTGTGACCTCCTGTGTACATGTACACTGATCTGATCAGTTAACACGTTCAGGGGTTTGTGTGTTGCAGTGTTACAGCTGTGCATCCTGCAGCCTTCGAAGATCTCTCCTGGGGTGAGTCCACTTTAAAACCACTACTGTCATACTAACACTGATCTGGTCTGGTCTGGTCTGGTCTGACTCAATGTGGTTTGTTCTGGACCAGAATGACTAGCTTCAGTATGTGTGTTTCAGAGCGTGGAGGGGACTCCGTTACTGACGCTGTTAAAAGATCCGTACATCCTCATCAGTGCAGGTAAGAAGACGTCCCCTCACCTGTAAGACCACGTTTACCCCCTAAAGTCTGTTTGGGGTTCACCCATTCACTTCAATGTGAGTGTGCATCAGGGCAGAGAGACAGTTTTCATCTGTCTGTCTGTCTGTCTGTCTGTCTGTCTGCAGGCTCTCTGTGTTTCGCCAACATGGGCGTGGCCATCCTGGAGCCGACTCTGCCCATCTGGATGATGCAGACCATGTGCTCCCCTAAATGGCAACTTGGTACGACCCACCGCCCTCCTGTGATCTATCCTTCTGTGTTGAGTCTGCGCTGTAGTCTGACCTGCACCTCCCCAGAAATGTAACTACACGTCGCAGCGACTGTGATTGGTCCACTCGGTCGCATCACATCGGGTCAACAGTCGTACTCCATCTCCTCCGACGTCTCCTCTCTCTTCTGCGTTCATTTCACCAACAGTAACTGTTCAACATTCATTAGCTCCGACTCAAACACGACCTGATCAGTTTCAGTCACCATTGTCTGATGTACACAAAGAAACCGGAAGAAACTCGATACGGTGGCATAGAAACCCCACCGCCACCTAGTGTTGTGGAGGTGTAATAGCAGAGCGATGCAGACGTATAGATCAGCCTTAACTCCCTCCCTCCTTCTTTGGCCCAGTTGTCCCTTCTTACCAGTGGTGGAATGTAACTAAGTACTGTACTTTAGTACAAATTTGAGGTACTTGTACTTTACTTGAGTATTTCCATTACATTATACGTTATAATACTACTGCTACTCCACTACATCACAGGTGTGTGTTGTGTTTCAGGTATGGCCTTCCTCCCTGCCAGCATCTCTTACCTGATAGGAACAAACCTGTTCGGAGTTCTGGCCAACAAGATGGGACGGTCAGTGTGTGTGTGGACATGTATTACTCACGTTGTGGGGACATATACAGTATCTGTTTACACAGTTACATTGTGGGACAAAACGCAAGTCCCCATAACGTCAGTCTTTAAATTTTAGGGTTAGACTTGGTTTAAGGGTTAGGGTCCTCTGAGGTGATGGAAACACAACTCTGTGTGTGTGTGTGTGTGTGTGTGTGTGCGTGCGTGCGTGTCTCCTTAAATTCATATGAGCGTCATAGAGGAAGAAATTTAATCAGCAGATTAACAGATTAACTTTCCTGGAAAGTCTGAGTCCTGTTCAGACCTGATCCTGAAGGGTTCTGGTAAACCTGCAGGCATAAGAGAGACAGAGAGACAGACACCACAGACAGACAGGTGGCTGATGGGTATTTCTGTGTCTGCAGGTGGCTCTGCTCCATGTTAGGGATGTTCATCGTTGGCGTCAGTCTGCTGTGTGTAAGTACAACATCTAATCAATCATCATCCATTAAATCAACTTTCAATCCATTCATTCCTCCTACTTATCCATCCACTCATCCAACCAAGTGTCCCTCCATCAATCCAATAATCTGTTCATCCATCCATCATTGATTCATCCAACCATCTGATGAATGAACCTGCACCAACACACATCATCTTTTTATACATTTCTTTCATCTCTTCTCTCACCACCAGGAACCAAACTTAATGTTAAAATCACCCAATTTAACTACTGTGCCTTTAACAGCTTTAACTGCTTCATTACACGGTTACTGTATGTGTGTGTGTGTGTGTGTGTGTGTGTGTGTGTGTGTGTCAGGTTCCTTTTGCCACCAGTATCTACGGTCTGATTGGACCAAATGGAGGTCTGGGCTTTGCTATAGGTGAATGTCAACATGTTCCTTTCCTCATTGAATCTCAGATATCGAAGGTGTTTGTAGGTTAACAGATTCAAAAAACGATTTGATATTTTATTATATTAACTGTGGAAACAATCACCCTGATCACTTTTACAGATTTGTACAGATTCTT
Organism: Enoplosus armatus; assembly: GCF_043641665.1. Lineage (NCBI taxonomy): Eukaryota > Metazoa > Chordata > Actinopteri > Centrarchiformes > Enoplosidae > Enoplosus > Enoplosus armatus. The sequence goes on along the minus strand of NC_092183.1, from coordinate 852,212 downwards.
AATTGTTGAACTGAATGATTTTTGTCCTTCAGGAATGGTGGACTCCTCCATGATGGCCATCATGGGTTACCTGGTCGACATCCGTCATGCCTCCGTCTACGGCAGCGTCTATGCTATCGCTGACGTGGCGCTGTGTATGGGGTTCGCTATCGGTAACACACACACACACACACACACACACACACACGTGTACATACATGATGGTGGTAAAAGTGACCACAGATGGTCAAAGTAGTGGACTTGTTTTTATTGAAAATCTCTTAAGTATTTGTAATTTTAAGAAAGTGACATAATGAAGTCGTGGTCTTGAGTTTTATAACTCAAATGGACTCAAATGGAACACTCTCCTGATGGGAAATGTGGTCCCACATAAAGTAATTCAATGAATAAAACAAAGATATGAATATTCTTATGATAGTGAATTTAAAAATCTGTGTCTGTTGTTCCAGGACCGTCCACAGGGGGCGCTCTGGTCCAGGCGGTGGGTTTTCCCTGTCTCATGGTGTTTATCGGGGTGATCAACATCCTGTATGCTCCACTCTGCTTCCTGTTACGTAACCCTGCTGTCAGAGAGGAGAAACTGGTAAATATACATCTGAACACAGTGAGACAGTATTCACATCACTGAAGAAGTGAAACCAGTGAACTACCAGTCAGATGACCAGTAAGATGCTGCTCTCCAGAGGATGAACCATTTAGATTTGATGACTCCATGATCTTTCCTTTAGCGCCCCCTCAGGACAAACTGTATATGTTTAGCTCCACGACTGTTCAGACTCAGAACAGATGTTGTTTGTTCCATCCAACACTTTAATATTGTTGTTTGACACCAACAGCCACTGAGAACTCTTGGTTCTGATTGGCTGGCAGGTGTCCATTAACATTGTAATGCGGCATGGTGGTGAGGTGGTTAACACTGTCCCGCGGGAGGTAGAGCGGGTTGTCCTCTGGGCTGGTGGTTTGATCCCCGGCTCCCTGAGCCCCTTTTGTAGTCTATATTTGTTTTCATGTAGTCACATTATCTCCATTAACAGTAGCTGAATCAGCTGTTAGCAGCTGTTAGCATGTGTTTTAAAGAATCTTAGCTCACAGCTGCAGCTCCAATCGTGTCAAACTACATTAACTTGCTGTTACAACACCTGCATGCACCTGTCCCTTTCACCTCACACAGTATCTTTGCTTCATGTCTGTCCCTCCACAACCCCCCTCCACTGTCCCTCAGTCCCTCAGGGGCCTCACAGTTTGAAAACCTCTGTCCTACAACAATCACTTTGCCGGTTCAGGTTCCATACTTTATTCTTTAAGTCCTCAACAAGGAATTGTTCCTCCAAAAGTGGCTGCATACAAAAGAAAACAATGCACATTCAGAGATATTTGTCAAACTGTTGGTTCCAACTAAGGTCCCGCCTCCGACCAGGCAGATAGCCAATCATAATTATGGAAAATGGGATGGGGTGACCAATCAGATTTCACTCCTTGGACACGTCCCTGCAGATGATGTCACCTGGCTTGCAGCTGCAGGATTTAATGCGGCTGCATCCTGAGCGACTTCCCCAAAACACTCAGTCAACAAAACCAAATCATGTTCACACAGTAGACAGTACACTGCCTATTAAAATCAAGTCTCACACACACACACACACAGTGTAGCGGCAGGTCCTGACAGGGCAGCAGGAAGTGTGTGTGTCTGTGATGTTGAAGCCAAAGTGTTTGTGTGAAGTCATTACACAGTGATTAGACTGATCACAGATCAGAGGCTGCTGCCCTCAAAGCGGCAGAGGAAACATTTCTACTTAATAAACGCTCAATTACACACAGATTACACAGACAAACAGGTGGGTTTATTGTATTGATCAACTGTGTGTGTGTGTGTGTGTTGCAGGCGATCATCGACCAGGAGTGTGTGATGCACAGGAAAAGCTACAACACACAGAAGGAGAGTCGTGAGTTTCCTCTGAGCGACTACAGCGAAGAAGAAGAGACTGAGGAGTGACACACACACACACACACACACACACCTGAAGATGTTGTGATGTTGTCTCTGATCACGTTTTACCTTCATCATCAGACTTCCTGTCGTCACAGTCAGAACAGACATTGAGCGCTTCTTAAAGGGACAGTGTCCTCAGAGAGACGGTCCGCGGCCCCTCACATGTCCTTAACCGCTACATTAAATATAAATGATTGATCCATTATTTCTGTAAAATGCCAAAGTTTACAAAGTCGGGGCTCTGTAAGAAATGTCATTATGCCTGATGCCTTGTGTGCAGGTTTACAGAGCTACTAATATGAATAGATTTATGCAAATTCAAATCCATTTATTGGTTGAAAACCCCGTCTCTGGCTGCATGTTATGATGCTAACTCAGCGCTGTGTAATGATGCAGAATAAGCTGAGGCGAAAGTTAAAATATCATCATCCTCACCAGTTGATGATCCATGTCGAAGACAGAAATAAAGAGCAGCATTGTGCTTGTTGCAGGACAGAGTCGCTAACGTTAGCTTCAACTCTGATAACATCCAGGGCCGACTCCAACACAAAATATTACTCCAGGTAATAAGCTAGTGAGCTGGACATGCTAACGTTAGCAGCTTATGTTAGAGCAGACAAACACACTGTTGAAGCCACTTCTTATACTTTTGCTCGTGTTTTTGGAAACTCTTTGTATGCAGAGTGAACACGGACACACTGCAGTCACCAGTTCCTGCTGCTGCTGTTTAGCAAATGCTCATTTGGTGTTTATAGGAATTTGTAAAGTAAATGAATTTAACTTACTTATTTGAATTTAATTAAATTACTAAAAATACAGGGCTTTGGGGTGAAGGTGTCATTACAAACTGAGCTGTTGTTTAAGGTGGAACATACAAAAATAATTTGTTCTCCTCTATTTATAAATCCCTTCATTATTTTAAGGGGGTTTGGCATTACTTAACGAGATGTAAGACATGTAGACATGAGATTATTCACTCATCATTAATCTTCATTTTGTTTTGTGTTGAGATGTGAAACTGTACCTGAGTCTGTGTCTGCCCTCTGCCCTGTGTCGCCATTAAAACCTGCTGTAACCTGGACAACACCTGTTTACCTGTGTGGGTGTGTTTGCCTCACATGTTAAACTGAGGAGTGTGAGATTGACAGAAGCATCCGGATGGAAATGGAAATCAGCTCGTGTGTGTGTGTGTGTGTGTGTGTGTTCACATGCTTCTTATCTGCTCTTTAATTTCCTGTCATGGTCGTTTCTTCGTCAGAGAGGATGACGACAGGAGAGACAGAAGCTCCGTCAGCTGGAAAAGTAAACAGGAAATGGATGAGAGGCTCACAGAGAGTCCGTTTTTCTTTCATAAAGAATCATTTGACAGCGACACAAACACTGATGTTATTAGCATTAGCTCTGATATGAGCAGTCTCAATACAACAGAAAGCTTGTCACATCACAGAGGGTGAATCATGTGAACGTTCAGGAAATCAGCTGACGTCCGTTCCTCAGCAGGGGAAGAAGAAGAAGAACCTCAGCTCTGTTTTCAGTCATGTTTTCTACAACAAAGACTCTGTGTGCTGGTTGAGACGCATTTGGTTGAAAAGTAAAAAGGGCTTTTCACACAAACATTAGCCCCATTTCTAACCTTGAGCTAACACAAATCATGACCTAACCTGAAAGCTTATAAATTAACTGAACCCTCAGCTAAACATAAACCCTGAGCTAACCTGGTCATTGAGCTAAAATAGAACCTGAGCTAACTCAGTTAATCTAAACCATGATCTAACCACCTTGAGATAACCAAAACCCAGTTAGAGCTAAACTAAACCCCCAGCTAAGCTAAATCCTCAGTTAAACTAAACCCTCAGCTAACAGCTAATGTTGAGCTGTGTGTGTGTGTGTGTGTGTGTGTGTGTGTGGTTAATATAACTGAGTGTTAATTATATCCTCTGACAGCAGATCACAGCAGCTTCAGCCCACACACACAAACAGCTTCAAAACATTTCCTCCTGCTTTGAAATATGAATAAACACAGCTAATCTGTGTGTGTGTGTGTGTGTGTGTGTGTGTGTGCGTGTGTGTGTGTGTGTGTGTGTGTGTGTGTGTGCGTGTGTGTGTGTGTGTGCGTGTGGTCATCAAAGCCTTGCAGCTCTCATGTCTGTGGAAACAGTTCAGTCTTTAACTCTGAATCTCTGATGCTGATTTATGGTCAACAAGAAGGGAAACAAATCAGTTTTTAAATGTGAACATTGGCTTTTAATCTGCTGCTAATGTCACCACATCCACCACCACAGTGTGTCTGACGTCTGTTCTTCTGTCCTCTGATCAGTCCAACACGTCCCAACAGCTTGTTTATGAACCCTGAGCCTCTGAAGAGGTTCATCATGTTCTTTTGAGTTTTAATGACATAATTGTGTTTTTTGGACACAAGAATAATTCCACATGGTTCATTTTTACATTTCAGTTATGTTTTATAAACTGCCATCTACTGTTTGCTGCCTGGTTTTGTCTCTTGGAGTCTTCAAGAACATGAAGAACCACAAAGGTTCCTTATTACTTTGACAAAACAATCCAAAGTCAAGGTCCTCTTACTTAGATTTCACAAACCTTTCAACCACATCAAACAACTTACATTTGGATTGTTTTGTCAAACTGAAGAACTTTGATTCCTAACTGGGTCTTCAGTGGTGGAGTACATCTACTTTAAATTTGAGGTATTTGTACTTTACTTGAGTCTTTTCTTTTCACACCACTTTATACTTCTACTCCACTACATATTGTTTTGTTTTCACTCCATTTATCTGACAGCTTCAGTGACTTTATGGATTAAACCATGAAGAGTTTATAAAATCTGATGTTTTGTTATTAAACAGTTTATTTTGTCTCATTTCCCCCGGGGATCAATAAAGTATTTCTGATTCTGATTCTGATTAAGTCCAGCTGAATCAGTCCATTAATGGATCAGTGGACTGACAGGAAGTGAACCGATGGTGTGAAACCATTTCCTGGTTCCAGCTGTTCAGATGCAGATGTGCTGCTTTCCCTCTGAATGCTGTTAATAACTGTAACGTCTTGTTAATAATGTGGAGCTTTGTGAAGGCGTCACTTTGGGCTCTGGGTCATTGTGACCAAACAATCGATCCATTAATGATGAGGAATAATCCTCTAATGACAGAATCTATAACAGGAGGACACTCACAGGAGGACAGACACAGGAGGACATCTGACTGCTGGAAGACTTTAAGGACAGTTTACTGATGATACTCACACACTTTGACTGGAACAGAGTATTTTTACAGTGTGGTATTAGTACTTTTACTGTCGTAAAGGACCTAGAAAGTACTTGTACCCACTGACAGCTCATTTTACGTTTATTTAGTTTTTGATTCAAATGTTCTGTGTTGGACTTCACTTTTTATTTCACTACCTGAACGAAATATTCAAAAGTAAACGAGCTCGTTTAAATATTCATCAAAAAAAATCAAAACAGGAATATTTGGGGGGTAGGAACCTTTCACATAGAGTTTATATCCGGCCGGAAGTATTTGTCCGAACACACGGCCCCTCCCACTAAACCTTCCGGAGGTTTCAGGCTGCATGCCGCGAACCTGAAATAAATATTTGAAGTGAAAGGAAATCAGTGGCTTCTCCTCGTCGATGGAGGACACACAGCTGATTTGAGGTCAGTTTCCTGAAGAGTTTTCAACAAACTGAGACGACGAACAGCTGAGAAACATTAACCTGTCGCACCGTTTTTATATTTGAATATATTTAGTCATCTAACACTCAGCTACAGCAGAACTGATCTGATCCCAGTCAAACAGTGAAGAACATAATGTTTACGCTCCGTATGATCTGATCAGCGGTCAGTTTATTAGCTGCATCATCTCACAGTCACATGACAGTAGAATTCCCTTTCTGTGAATTTGTAAATTATAGTTGTTTAGTTTTAGTAGCGTTTTTATAACGTCTTCATTGTTTTTATTTATTATCTGTTACTTATTACTCCTGAGGGATTAATAAAGGATTATTTGACCCGAGAGAGCTGCGACTCATTTCCCATTAATTATTCATCTGTTGATTTCACTATTAATCAATTAGCACTTTTGTCTTTAAAATGTTTTTAAAATTGTGAAAAATTTCCCTCACAGTTTGTTCAGAGTCCAAAACCCAAATTCAGTTTAGTGTCATTAAAGACAACTTTACTTTTGAGAAGCTTCAACCATCAAGTATTTTATTTGATATATATTTATATGTTGATATTTTAAAGTCATTATGTTGAAATGATTCCTGACAGTGAGGAGACAGACCTTCATGTTGGGAATAAAAACAAACAAATATGTAGTATTATATGAGATATATATTTATATATAGCTCTTAATATTCTCTTTTCCTCTGTCATCTCATCTTTACTCTACCCCCCTCCTCCACGTCAGGATGGAGCTCTCATCTTTACTTCATGACCTTCATCTCTCCCCCTCCTCCTCAGAGAAGCCCCTCCCCTCTCTTCCTCCAATCACAGAGCTCCTGTCCCGGCTGCAGGAGAAGCTGATTGGTGCATCGTCAGACTCCGAATCGAGCCCCCTGATTGGTCGTGTTGAGCGTCTCTTCCAAACAGCAGATCCCCATTGGCTATTTTCCCCAATCTCAGCCAATCAGGATGATGGGTGGGCGGGGCTTCAGGTGGCATACAGCTCTCTTGTCAGTGCTCTGATTGGCTGCGCAGCTCTGCCGCTCTGTGAGGGCGACTGCAGCTCTCTGCCCGCTGCAGCCTATCGCAGCGTCCCGAGTCGAGCTGTACCGGTATGCTCCGCCCTCAGAGCGCTGCTGGGAACTCTGGGAAACTGGGAGGCAGGGGGCGGAGCCAGAGAAGGTCGGACAGGTTTGCTGCTGACTGTAGCTCCTCCCATCTGTGTGTTCGCTGTCACACATTTCCAGGTGAGTGTCTAAAAACATCAATGTTACGTCTCTGCTGAGTTTCATTCAGCATAAGCAGAGGGCGGCTCCCCCCCCCCCCTCAGTCTGTCTGAGTCGCTGCTCTGCTCAGGACGGCTCTTCACTGCTGCTCAGGTTGTTCAGAGTCTCACAGAAAGAGCTTTTTCTGTAGTGAAGGAAAGGAGGTAGGAGGTCGTTTCTTGATGGACAGACGGCTTTACTTGTTGCTAAAGTCATCGCTAACTACTGCTAGCTGCCGTTAGCTAGTTAGCTGTGCAGCTAGCAGTCCTCTTAGCCATAGATATATATCTATATCTATGCTCTTAGTTAGCCGACTCTAACCATCTGACTCTCGGAGCCCGGGACTGAAAACCTCCTCCCGGCGGTCCAAAGTTCCTGTGCTGGCGGCGTAAACACCAACAGTCCCCTGGTGCTCAGAGCTAACTGAGCTAAAGGCAGCTACAGTTAGCAGCAGTTAGCATAAACATACATGCATAATTAATAGTTTTAATGATAAAATGAGATTTTGTGTTTTTCAATCTGTTCCTGTGTGGGTTCAGGATCAGGTGTGGACCAGCTCCTCCTCCAGAGTGGCGGCACAGAACCTGCAGGAGGTGCTGCTGAAGGTGGGGGGGTGGAGGGACTCCCCCCACCTCCTGATGGGGGACGGGAGTCAGGGGGAGGAGGAGGAGGGTGGAGGGAAGAGCAGAGGAGTTCTGGGAGGAATCCTGAATGTCCTGCAGCCTCAGCTGACCAAGTGAGAACATGTTTCTGGATTACAGAGGAGGGAGGGGGGTCAGGGGGGTCAGGATCAGTTTCTGAGGTCATCAAGACAATGAGTTATTGTTCTACAACCTACGACTGTGTGTGTGTGTGTGTGTGTGTGTGTGTGTGTGTGTTGCAGAGACGCGTGGCAGCGTTGTGAAGCAGTGAAGCTGGTGTTTGCTTGGACTCTCCTGCAGGTCAGTTTGACCTTTGACCTTTGTTAAGCGATGATGTCATCAGAGGTTGAATAAGTAATGAATCAAACAGCCGTCAGTTAAATCAGAGACGCCTCAGCTCAGAGTCACCGGCGGTGGATTAAAGGTTAAAACTGAAATGAAACGTGTGTTTCTTCACTTAACAACACTATTATCCTTATTATTTAGAAAAAGAGATTATTATTAGACAGACAAAATAAGGCAGCGGGGAGGCGACCAATGATGCAGCTTGTAATGCGTCATCTTCTCTTATAGAGGATCTTTGGTTACACTACAGTCTCAGAGTAACTTTATTAGTCAATCTGTCAAAAGAATCATCTTTAAGATAATAAGTTAATAACATCTGTGGACATTTATTCATTTTGATTGATTATTAAGTCAGCTGCACCTTACCTGTCAGGTGTTTCTAACACAGAGTGTGTGTGTGTGTGTGTGTGTGTGTGTGTGTGTGTGTGTGTGTTTTGGGCAGGTGACTCGCCCCTCCCTCTCCCCTCACCTGACCCACCTCCTCCCCCCCTCCCTCCTCCTCAACGACCACTACAGACCAGAGAACTGCATGCTGGGAGTTCGCTGTCTGCACCACATTGTGCTCAACACGGTGAGAACACACACACACACACACACACCTTAAACATCTTAAACATATAGTAAAAAAAATATATGTATATACATATATATGTATGCGTATATATATATATATATTTTCCTACTCTATTCTATATTTCTACTCTTGAATGGGAGCACCAGTACTGTGTAATTTCCCCCCGAGGATCAATAAAGTATTTCTGATTCTGATGTATTTACGACATGCTTCTGAAATGTGTGTTCAGCCTGCTGCAGATCTCCGTCAGTTCAACCGAGCTGAAGTTCTCTACCAGGCATTATTCAAACACCTGTACACCACAGAGGCTGCTGTCATACAGGTAACACACACACACACACACACACACACACACGCTGCTCAGGTGATAACAGTGTGTCTCTGTCTGCAGCCGGTCCTGTCGTGTCTGTTGGACCTGTTGTTGGTTTTGGAGAAGCCCCCCTCCTCTCTCGCCCCCTCCTCCTCCCGCAGGAAGCCCTGTCGCCATGACGACGTGCTGCGTCTGGTCCTGACACACATGGAGGCAGAGCACAAGGTGGCGCTGCGACACGTCTACGCCTCCGCTCTGCCTCCGTACATAGACAGGTAGGAGAGTTTGATATTTACTCCTGGTACAGGCTGTATGTGCAGCAGCAGGTGGGTGGAGTTTGTTGGATTGCAGCAGGGTTTCAGGGTGCGCTTGTTTTGTGCGTGGGGTCAGGATGGGCGTGGCGGTGTGCAGACACCTGCAGCAGGTGGAGCGGGTGGTGCTGGGATACCTGGAGGTCAGAGATCCACCAGAAGAGACGAGTCGACTGAAGATCCTGGAGGTGCTGCAGAAAACCACCAGAGCAGCCTGGCCACGGTCAGAACACACACACACACACACACACACACACACACACAGTAGTACTTGTGTATTTGTGACGTCATCATAACAGGATGACATCATCCCTCAAACTAAGACTTCATATAATGATCAGGTTCAAACAGACAAACTGGGACCTCTGGAGGCCAACAGGAACTGCTGCTGTTCTCAACTGTCTGTTTCTCTCCCCGTCTCTCTGCCTGTCTCTCTCCCTCCCTGTCTGTCTCTCAGGATGCCGTGTCGTGTCGACGTGTTGCTGCGCTGCCTGTTGAAGTTTCTGCTCGACGTGTCTTCGGACTCTCAGCTCTGTGATTCAGTCAGACAGAAGCTGATGGATCAGACCTCTCTCTGCCTCAAACTGCTGGACGGCTGCTCACAGGGAACCCTCCAGGTGAGCTCACCTGCCGACGGTCTCGCCTGGACTGCTGCAGAAAAATAACTGAGTTTGGTTTGATTTCAACTGAATTAGATGAAGTTACAGCGTTACTGATGTCTGTCTGTCTGCCTGTCTGTCAGCCTCTCCTCCAGCAGGTCGACAGCAGCTGTTGCAGCTCTGAAGTGCTCAGCTGCCTAGCAACAGTAACTATGACGACAGAGAGGTGATGCAGCACACCTGTAACAGACACAATGAGAGAAGAGCAACTATTTCCTGACAGACAGAACTGAGGGCGTGAGTGCGTTGGGTCCCATTTCAGACTTCCTGTTGAAGACATTTGACTTGATGTTTGAGGACGTTGGAGAAGTGAAAGAGAAAAAGTCTGCTGTTATTCTCTGTCCTGTCTCACTTCCTGTCTGACGTCCTGTCTCACTTCCTGTCTGTGGCCCTCAGCTCTCAGCCCATTGGTCATTTCCTCCAATAGCTGCTCGCTGTAGTTCTTATCAAACTAACGGGGAAATATTGCATTTGTTGGGGACTATTTTCAGCGGCGTAATAATATCTATCAGACTTTTGCTCCACACAACCCTTAATATGATCATTGTTGGTTTATTGATGATGGTGTGTTACAACATTAATGTGTTTTTAACAGTTTAATTCAAAGATAAATATCGTCCTTCATTTGCATAGCAGCTGTAAAACATAACAAGGGAGCTGTAAAATGATGTTTTACATGTTTTCACAAAGGCACCACCTCAGAACAGTCATGCTAATGCTACTGCTAATGCTGCGTTCAAGTCATATGGGAGTTCCTGTAATCTCCACGTTCTGACTTCTAAAAACATCCAAGTCTCAGTTGAATGTTTCTGACTTGGAGATAATTAATACAGAAGTGAAAGCAGACGTCCATCCATAAACATACACATATACAGTCAGGGCAGTCGTCTAAAAACCTGAAGAGACTTTTACAGTTTTAATTTAAAATAAATGATGTATTGAATCCAATGATGAAGCCAGCCTTCTTTCATCAGACTTCAGTTTCACGCCACACACTGTAACCCCTTACTGCTCTCTGATCAGCTGACTCTAGTGATGTGATATCAGCATTCTGATTGGCTGCTGCTGAGACTGAAAGCTCATTCTTGACCTTAGAAACAGTCGTAAAAACAGACTCACTACAAGGTTGATTTAGTAGCTGTTCTGGAGCTTTTGATCCCAGCACACTGTTTTCATCAGCAGTCGTCTTTACATTGAACTTTTCATCCATGTTGACTTTAAAACATTATGAACATATTATCAACCCAACATGGCGCCGAAGAAAATTGAACTTGAACATCTGCAATTCCATGACAGTCAAAAGCTCCAGAGCAGCTACTAAACCAATCAATCAATCAATCAGTCAATTAATTGTCTTTAAAGTGCAGAATCAGCATGCAGCAGGGTCCCGACACACTTTACCATTCAAAGAATACACAAGACAAAACATACAGCAAGCAAATAAAAAAAGAATAAATAAATCAACCACATTAAAAAACATGGAGGTTAAATGGATGTTTGAATATAATAAATAATACAAAGTTCAAATAAAATGGACTTTGTTTGGATGCATGGAGTCAACAGAGTCTCCTCAGGTGACACGTTTCAGCTGTTTGTGACTGAAACAAACGTGACGTCACAGCAGTGACCCTGTAAACACACTGACATCAGTGTGTGTGTGTGAGCAGCGAGTCCAGCTGGTCCAGTCTGTGTTTCAGTCCCAGTAAACTCTCTTCAGTCTCCAGTCGTCTCACCTTCAGACTCTCCTGCTGGTTCCACAGACGGCAGCGCAGACGAGCCTCGACAACAAACCACAGTCACACTTCACTATAAACATGTCGGTGAATGAAACCAAGCTGTGTTTTATATTAAATCAAACAAATTCAACATATATCAATTAGATAATGAATCAATAGTTGTTCATTCTGATAATCAGTGGCCACAAACAGGAAAACAGGTCACACGTGAACACCTGGATCTTTGTGCACGTGAGGAACACTGTTTAGAAATCTGTTAATAAGAAAATAGTCTACCTTCAGTTGGTCCTCTTGTTGTCTCAGTTTTTCTCTCTGCAGCGCACACACACACACACACACACACACACGCACACACACACACGCACACACACACACACACACACACACACACACACACACACACACACAGTTAGCTACATGGTTAACTGTTGTGTCCTGTAATGTTAAGAGTTCCTGTCAGTGGAACCAAAGCACAGACTGTCCACATACTTTTGGCCATATAATGTAACATATGAACGCATGAATGAATAAACGTTTGCATGAAAACATAACGACGTATTTATTATGCTTATGATAACAGTTTAAATGATGAGGCTGTCTGTTGTTAATACTTGATATAATAAAGGTTAAGTGTCTGTAGTGTGTCACCTCAGTACTGAAGGCTGATCTCAGACCAGCTGTAGACAGGTAGAAAGCCTCCTCCTCCTCCTCTTCCTCCTCCCTGCTGTTCTCCTACACAAACACACACAACACATTAAATGAAGGTTGCCATGGTTTCCATACACATTATTATCCTGGGATCCACTTACTGAACTGACATCCATTTGCTGTTTCCCGTTAAAATGACCTGTATTTATTATTGATGAATGGATCGTTTGGAGCTTCACCTCCACCTGTAGCCCCTCCTCTTTGTGCTGAAGCCCCTCCTCTTTCTGCTGTAGCTGCTCTTGTTGCTGAAGCCCCTCCTCTTTGTGCAAAACACCCTCCTCTTTCTGCTGAAGCCCCTCCTCCTTGTGCAAAAGCCCCTCCTCTTGTTGTTGTAGCTCCTCCTCTTTCTGCTGAAGCTCCTCCTCTTGTCGCTGTAGCTCCTCCTCTTGTCGCTGTAGCTCCTCCTCCTTGTGGAGCAGCTGTTTCTCTCTCTCCCACAGCTCCTCTTCTGAAACACAAACATTTATTGTTTTCACTTTTTCCTTCTATAAATCTGTTTTCATGTCTCATGTAAAGAAAAGATCTAAAGTCATAAAGAACAGAAAGTATTCATAATAAAAGACTGAAAGAGACACCACAGTGTTGACTGACTGAGCTGCTGGAGCTGCTGCTGCTGTTGGGTCAGACGGCGCCCCCTGTCCTCCAACTGAGACACTGCAGCTTCAACGTCCTCCAGTCCAACACACACCACCTGAGAGAGAGAGACAGCGAGAGAGACAGCGAGAGAGAGAGAAAGAGACAGAGAGAAAGAGACAGAGAAAGAGACAGAGAGAAAGAGAGAGAGACAGCAAGAGAGAGAGAGAGATAGCGAGAGAGAGACAGCAAGAGAGAGACAGACAGAGAGAAAGAGAGAGAGAGAGAGACAGACAGAGAGAGAGAGATTTTTTTTTGATTTTTACAAAAACACTTTATTTACATACTTCACATATTTACAGACAACTCAATAAAGTGCTAATTAAAAATAAGTTATCCAGTAAAAACCTGTGCAAAATGCAATTCATCATTATTAACAGAACAGATGATGTCTCCGTAGCACCAGCGCTGTCTAAAAGCGTCCAAATCACCAATGTGTTTAAAAAACCTGTATTGGAGCCACAGTCTGGCCCTGATGTTGCAGAGCCAGACTGACCTGGCCTCCTGTCCCTCCCGGTTCTCCACCCGGTTCTTCCTGCTTATATATATGGCCATCTTTGCTTCTCCTGAGAGGAAGTTTAGGAGCTGCCACTTCTCTCTGTTTGTCTTTTTGTAGCCAGCTCCCATAATAAAAACACTCTGAGAAAACTTCACACCAAAGAGACTAAAAACCAACGTTAGAAGAGTGAAGAACTCTGTGAGTCTCTGACACTCAGTAAAAACATGGAAGACAGTCTCGCGGAGATCACAGAATGGACACTTGTTAAAAACAGCAGGATTAAGAACAGAAATAAAAGTGTTGGAGGCGACGGCACCATGTAAAATCCTCCACTGGAGGTCGGCAGTCCGTTTCTTTAGGGGAGGTTTGTACAAACTCCTCCACTGTGGGCTGGGTCCGGTTTCCCCGGCCAGTCTTTTAGTCCACACTGTGGGGGGCCTGAAGGTTTCCTTTCTTGGGCAAGAGTGTAAGAACAGCTCTGCGGCAGGACATGGGCATGGAACCAGAGGCCAGACTTTCATTAAAAACATCTAAAATATCTACTGCTAAAATGTCCCAGAAGGCTTTATAAAACTCTATTGTCAGGCCGTCAATGCCGGGAGCCCTCCGACCCTGCATGCTTTGCAGGGCTGCCTGAAGCTCCCTCATCTGCAGCGGCTCCTCGAGCTGGGAGTTAGTATCTCCAGAGACCTGAGGAAGTTCACTGCAGAACTCCTCCAGCAGTGTGTCTTCCTCCTCGTACTCAGTAGAATACAGAGTGGAGTAAAACTCCACCGCCCGCCTTCTGATCTGGCCTGGCTCCATGAGCTCCTGCCCCGTGTCTGACAGCAAGGAGTGGATTACCTTCTTCTGTCCGTTCTTCTTCTCCAGGCCGAAGAAGAAGCCAGAGGGAGCATCCATCTCAGCGATGTTCTGAAATCGGGACCTGACCAGTGCACCCTGTACTTTACTGTCTAGCAGGTCGGCTAAAGCCAGTTTTTTTACTTTGAGGACTTCAATATATCCTCGATCTCCTGTGGACTCACTCATTTTCTCTAGTTCCACTATGTCACTCTCCAGGTCCTTCATAGATCTGGTGACGTCTCGTGTAACATTGAGGGTGTGCTGTTGACATAGAAGTTTAATTTCAGTCTTCCCATGGTCCCACCACTGCCTGAGACTGCTAAAATCACCCTTCCTCTGTCTAAAAACACCCCAGAAATACACGAGAACCTCCCTGAACTTTTTGTCAAATGTTAAAACTGAATTAAAATGCCAATATGCACTTTTTGGCAAACTATTTCTAATAAAAACATGACATAAAAGCAGGGAATGATCCGTAAAACCAGCAGGTAAAATTCTGCACATTTTAAATATATTAAAATGATGCTTAAAACAATAAATACGGTCAAGTCTGGCTGAGGAGATCCTACTCTCTCTGAGGTGGGACCATGTGTACTGTCTGCTGTCTGCGTGCATCCTCCTCCACACGTCCACCAGGCCATGAGAGTGGACCAGCTGCCCCAGAGCATGCTGGGATGCTGGATGAGGCTCTGCGTGGTTGCGATCTAGAGACGCATTTTCAGTACAATTAAAATCCCCACCCAAGAATAAAAAATCCTCCGAGGCACAGCTGTTTAAAACATCATTAACTTTTTGTAAAAACAGCTTCCTCTCTGCACCGTTTGTTGGAGCGTACATGTTGATAAAAACAGCAGTGAAATTCTCAAAACGAGCTTTAGTTAAAAGTAACCTCCCCTCAATAAAATGCTCGACCTCCAGCGAGACTGGAGAGAAGTTCCTGGAGAAGAGGAAGCCCACTCCTCCACTTAGAGTGGTGTTGTGGCTTAAAATGGCTTCCCCTTCCCACTCTCTCCTCCAGTCTGCCTCATTTCCAGAATTACTGTGCGTTTCTTGTAAAAACATAACATCAATGTGCTTCATTCTGGCAATTTCATAAATACGTTCTCTCTTACTTGCATCTCGGGCTCCATTGACATTTAAACTTCCCACTTTAAAGACATCCATGTTAAGTGAGATATTAAGAACAACAATTAAAACCAATAAGTTAATTAAAACACACATTGGAGTTTTTGACATCATCACTGTTCATTTGTTTCTTTACTTTAAGCACAAGTTTTTTCAACCTAAAACCCTCCTGGTCAGTGAGGCCAGACTCCTCTCTTTGGCTCATGTGGAGTCTGGCCGATGAATAAAACACTGATAAATCAGGGAAATGATCTTCCACTTTAACACCATGTTGGTTCTTTGTCTGTAGAAGAAACGACCTGATCTTTTCTGCAGTGTACAGCTTTCTCTGCTGACTGCTGCTCAGTTTAAAACACGGCACATCACTGCTGTCCGACACACACTCCTCCTCACTCCCGCTTTCATCCGTCTGCACCTGTTTCCTCACGGTGTCCTCCCCAACTTTACTTGTTTTTGCCTCACTGGCTGCATTTTTTGTTTGTCTCCTGCGTTTGTTAGCAGGTTTTGGTTTTTCTGTTGCTGCCTCCTCCTCCATCTCCGCTTCCTCCACCTGCTCACTCCACACAACACTTTCCTCACCTGCCTGTATCTCTCCTAACTTACCTGTCTCACTGACCTCACCTGTTCTGTTTATCTGTTCTACCCCCCCACTGTCACCTGTTTCTGACCCCTTTTCTCCCCCCACCTCACTGTCTCCTACCTCACCTACACCCTCACCACCTTTTTCTGCATCACACCAACTTCCACCATGTACATTATCCTGTTGTACAGCGGCGGCCGCCCCCAGCCCCGAGACAACGGGCGGCCCCGCCGCAGCGCCGGTTGCCCCCCCCGGGCCAGGCCGAGCCGGATCACCGAGCCCCGGACAGGCCTTCACGGTGTGTCCCTCCTCACCGCAACCAAAGCACTTCATGTTGTTCAGTATCATATATAACTGTCTCCGGTGAGACACTACGTGCTTCAGTAACTGAGATCTGCATCCAGACAGGATCTTTTTGATGGGGGAAACCACTTTCCCGTGTCTGGAGAGTTCTCTACTGAGAAACTCATCGGTAATAAAAGGAGGGACATTTGACAAAACAACTTTGGTTGCGGGCTGCGTCAGCGGCAACACCGACACAAACATCCCGTTCACCGAAATACCTGTCTCGATGACGCGGTTCACCTTGTCCACCTGGTCCAGGAAGATAACGACGGCGCCGTTCATCCGCGCGGCCGATCTGACACTACCGTGTCCAACCCTGTCCCCCACCGCCAGCCCGATGTCCTCCACACTGCACGGGAAACCGGCGGAGATCTTAATACCGTGTTTCCGCGTGAGCCTGGAGAAGTCTCCATTTACCATGGTGTCAGAGACACCGGCCAGCAGAGACACCGGCAGGAGACAAAGAAGACCCCAAACAAACCCCCAAAACCACAAAAGTGCTCCAACTATCAATTAAAGTAAACCACCACCAAGAAACTACTTTAAATTAAACATATTACTGAAAAAAAGAAACGAAAAAAAGTACGAAATCCACTCAATCAGCGTCTCACTCACACACCACAATCTCCCAGCATGCACTCTGAGAGAGAGAGAGAGAGAGAGAGAGAGAGACAGAGAGAGAGAGAGAGAGAGACAGAGAGACAGAGAGAGAGACAGACAGAGAAAGAGACAGAGAGAGAGAGAGAGAGACAGAGAGAGAGACAGAGAGAGAGACAGAGAGAGAGAGAGAGAGACAGAGAGAGACAGAGAGAGAGACAGAGAGAGAGAGAGAGACAGAGAGAGAGACAGGCAGACTGACAGACAGAGAGAGAGAGAGAGACAGAGAGAGAGACAGAGAGAGAGACAGAGAGAGAGACAGAGAGAGACAGAGAGACAGGCAGACTGACAGACAGAGAGAGACAGAGAGACAGACAGACTGACAGACAGACAGACAGAGAGAGACAGAGAGACAGAGACAGAGAGACAGAGACACCAGTTGGTGTAATACTGAAGTAGAGCTGAAACTATTAACTATTGATCAGCAGATTGTGAATTAATGAACAATTTTGATAATGCATTAATCAATTCAGTCATTTTTAATTCTCTGATACCTCTGAAATGTGTCTACCTGTGTGAGGCGTGTGTGTGTGTTGTACCTGTGTGAGGTGTGTGTGTGTGTGTTGTACCTGTGTGAGGTGTGTGTGTGTGTGTGTTGTACCTGTGTGAGGTGTGTGTGTGTGTGTGTTGTACCTGTGTGAGGTGTGTGTGTGTGTGTTGTACCTGTGTGAGGTGTGTGTGTGTGTGTTGTACCTGTGTGAGGTGTGTGTGTGTGTACCTGTGTGAGGTGTGTGTGTGTGTGTGTCTACCTGTGTGAGGTGTGTGTGTGTGTGTTGTACCTGTGTGAGGTGTGTGTGTGTGTACCTGTGTGAGGTGTGTGTGTGTGTGTGTGTACCTGTGTGAGGTGTGTGTGTGTGTGTGTACCTGTGTGAGGTGTGTGTGTGTGTGTGTGTACCTGTGTGAGGTGTGTGTGTGTGTGTGTACCTGTGTGAGGTGAGTGTGTGTGTGTTGTACCTGTGTGAGGCGTGTGTGTGTGTTGTACCTGTGTGAGGCGTGTGTGTGTGTGTGTTGTACCTGTGTGAGGTGTGTGTGTGTTGTACCTGTGTGAGGCGTGTGTGTGTGTGTTGTACCTGTGTGAGGTGTGTGTGTGTGTACCTGTGTGAGGTGTGTGTGTGTGTGTGTGTACCTGTGTGAGGTGTGTGTGTGTGTGTGTACCTGTGTGAGGTGTGTGTGTGTGTGTGTGTACCTGTGTGAGGTGTGTGTGTGTGTGTGTACCTGTGTGAGGTGAGTGTGTGTGTGTTGTACCTGTGTGAGGCGTGTGTGTGTGTTGTACCTGTGTGAGGCGTGTGTGTGTGTGTGTTGTACCTGTGTGAGGTGTGTGTGTGTCTACCTGTGTGAGGCGTGTGTGTGTGTGTTGTACCTGTGTGAGGTGTGTGTGTGTGTTGTACCTGTGTGAGGTGTGTGTGTGAGACGTGTGTGTGTGTGTTGTACCTGTGTGAGGCGTGTGTGTGTTGTACCTGTGTGAGGCGTGTGTGTGTGTGTGTTGTACCTGTGTGAGGCGTGTGTGTGTGTGTTGTACCTGTGTGAGGTGTGTGTGTGTGTGTGTGTTGTACCTGTGTGAGGTGTGTGTGTGTGTGTTGTACCTGTGTGAGGCGTGTGTGTTGTACCTGTGTGAGGCGTGTGTGTGTGTGTGTTGTACCTGTGTGAGGTGTGTGTGTGTGTTGTACCTGTGTGAGGTGTGTGTGTGTGTGTGTTGTACCTGTGTGAGGTGTGTGTGTGTGTGTTGTACCTGTGTGAGGCGTGTGTGTGTGTGTTGTACCTGTGTGAGGTGTGTGTGTGTACCTGTGTGAGGCGTGTGTGTGTGTGTTGTACCTGTGTGAGGTGTGTGTGTGTGTGTGTCTACCTGTGTGAGGCGTGTGTGTGTGTGTTGTACCTGTGTGAGGTGTGTGTGTGTTGTACCTGTGTGAGGTGTGTGTGTGTGTGTTGTACCTGTGTGAGGCGTGTGTGTGTTGTACCTGTGTGAGGCGTGTGTGTGTGTGTTGTACCTGTGTGAGGCGTGTGTGTGTGTTGTACCTGTGTGAGGCGTGTGTGTGTGTGTGTTGTACCTGTGTGAGGCGTGTGTGTGTGTGTGTTGTACCTGTGTGAGGCGTGTGTGTGTGTGTTGTACCTGTGTGAGGCGTGTGTGTGTTGTACCTGTGTGAGGCGTGTGTGTGTGTGTTGTACCTGTGTGAGGTGTGTGTGTGTGTGTGTGTTGTACCTGTGTGAGGTGTGTGTGTGTGTGTTGTACCTGTGTGAGGCGTGTGTGTGTGTTGTACCTGTGTGAGGCGTGTGTGTGTGTGTGTTGTACCTGTGTGAGGCGTGTGTGTGTGTGTGTTGTACCTGTGTGAGGTGTGTGTGTGTGTTGTACCTGTGTGAGGCGTGTGTGTGTGTGTGTTGTACCTGTGTGAGGCGTGTGTGTGTGTTGTACCTGTGTGAGGCGTGTGTGTGTGTGTGTTGTACCTGTGTGAGGCGTGTGTGTGTGTTGTACCTGTGTGAGGCGTGTGTGTGTGTGTGTTGTACCTGTGTGAGGTGTGTGTGTGTGTTGTACCTGTGTGAGGCGTGTGTGTGTGTGTGTTGTACCTGTGTGAGGCGTGTGTGTGTGTTGTACCTGTGTGAGGCGTGTGTGTGTGTGTGTTGTACCTGTGTGAGGTGTGTGTGTGTGTTGTACCTGTGTGAGGCGTGTGTGTGTGTGTGTTGTACCTGTGTGAGGTGTACCTGTGTGAGGCGTGTGTGTGTGTTGTACCTGTGTGAGGCGTGTGTGTGTGTGTTGTACCTGTGTGAGGCGTGTGTGTGTGTGTGTGTTGTACCTGTGTGAGGCGTGTGTGTGTGTGTGTGTTATACCTGTGTGAGGTGTGTGTGTGTGTTGTACCTGTGTGAGGCGTGTGTGTGTGTTATACCTGTGTGAGGTGTGTGTGTGTGTGTTGTACCTGTGTGAGGCGTGTGTGTGTGTGTTGTACCTGTGTGAGGCGTGTGTGTGTGTGTGTTGTACCTGTGTGAGGTGTGTGTGTGTGTTGTACCTGTGTGAGGCGTGTGTGTGTGTGTGTTGTACCTGTGTGAGGTGTGTGTGTGTGTTGTACCTGTGTGAGGCGTGTGTGTGTGTTGTACCTGTGTGAGGCGTGTGTGTGTGTGTTGTACCTGTGTGAGGTGTGTGTGTGTGTTGTACCTGTGTGAGGCGTGTGTGTGTGTGTTATACCTGTGTGAGGTGTGTGTGTGTGTGTTGTACCTGTGTGAGGTGTGTGTGTGTGTACCTGTGTGAGGTGTGTGTGTGTGTGTTGTACCTGTGTGAGGCGTGTGTGTGTGTGTTATACCTGTGTGAGGTGTGTGTGTGTGTGTTGTACCTGTGTGAGGCGTGTGTGTGTACCTGTTTGTGTTCTATCTGTCTGTCCAGCTCCTTCAGGTGTTCGTCTCTCTGCTGCTGCTGCTGACTGGACACATTCAGCTCCTTCAGGACACAAATACACTCACTCAGAATCACACAGTTCAGACAGAGGACAGTGTGTGTGTGTGTGTGTGTGTGTGTGTTTGTTCACCTGTTCCAGAGTCTGCAGGTGTTTCCTGGTCTCCTCCACCTGTTCACTGAGCAGAGACAGCAGCTCAGAGTTCTCTGAAACAGAAACATGATGTTTGCATTTCTTCTTCTAATCATTTTCCTTACCGAGTTGTTCAAGTTCACATTTCAAAGTTATTCTGAGTTTCATCGTCAGCAGAGACACAAACACTTACTAATACACACTGTAGACACGGTTAATACACATGTTACAGTCTGTGTTATATTACACGTGTTATAGTCTGTGTTATATTACACATGTTATAGTCTGTGTTATATTACACATGTTATAGTCTGTTATATTACACATGTTATAGTGTGTGTGTTATATTACACATGTTACAGTCTGTGTTATATTACACATGTTATAGTCCGTGTGTTATATTACACATGTTATAGTCTGTGTGTTATATTACACATGTTATAGTCTGTTATATTACACATGTTATAGTCTGTGTTATATTACACATGTTACAGTCTGTGTGTTATATTACACATGTTATAGTCTGTGTGTTATATTACACATGTTATAGTCTGTTATATTACACGTTATAGTGTGTGTTATATTACACATGTTATAGTGTGTGTTATATTACACATGTTATAGTCTGTTATATTACACATGTTATAGTCTGTGTTATATTACACATGTTATAGTCCGTGTGTTATATTACACATGTTATAGTCTGTATTATATTACACATGTTATAGTCTGTGTTATATTACACATGTTACAGTCTGTATGTTATATTACACATGTTATAGTCTGTGTTATATTACACATGTTATAGTCCGTGTGTTATATTACACATGTTATAGTCTGTGTTATATTACACATGTTATAGTCCGTGTGTTATATTACACATGTTATAGTCTGTATTATATTACACATGTTATAGTCTGTATTATATTACACATGTTATAGTCTGTGTTATATTACACGTTACAGTCTGTTATATTACACATGTTATAATCTGTATGTTATATTACACATGTTACAGTCTGTGTTATATTACACATGTTATAGTCTGTGTTATATTACACATGTTATAGTCTGTGTTATATTACACATGTTACAGTCTGTTATATTACACATGTTAGTCTGTGTTATATTACACATGTTATAGTCTGTTATATTACACATGTTATAGTCTGTGTTATATTACACGTGTTATAGTCTGTGTTATATTACACATGTTATAGTCTGTTATATTACACATGTTATAGTCTGTGTTATATTACACGTTATAGTGTGTGTGTGTGTGTTATATTACACATGTTATAGTCTGTTATATTACACATGTTATAGTCTGTTATATTACACATGTTATAGTCTGTGTTATATTACACGTGTTATAGTCTGTGTTATATTACACATGTTATAGTGTGTGTGTTATATTACACGTTATAGTCTGTGTGTTATATTACACATGTTATAGTGTGTGTGTGTTATATTACACGTTATAGTCTGTCTGTTATATTACACATGTTATAGTCTGTGTTATATTACACTTGTTATAGTCTGTTATATTACACATGTTATAGTCTGTGTTATATTACACATGTTATAGTCTGTTATATTACACATGTTATAGTCTGTGTTATATTACACATGTTATAGTCTGTGTTATATTACACATGTTATAGTGTGTGTGTTATATTACACGTTATAGTCTGTGTGTTATATTACACATGTTATAGTGTGTGTGTGTTATATTACACGTTATAGTCTGTCTGTTATATTACACATGTTATAGTCTGTGTTATATTACACTTGTTATAGTCTGTTATACTACACATGTTATAATCTGTATGTTATATTACACATGTTATAGTCTGTGTTATATTACACATGTTATAGTCTGTTATATTACACATGTTATAGTCTGTTATACTACACATGTTATAGTCTGTGTGTTATATTACACATGTTACAGTCTGTGTTATATTACACATGTTATAGTCTGTGTGTTATATTACACATGTTACAGTCTGTGTTATATTACACATGTTATAGTCTGTGTGTTATATTACACACGTTATAGTCTGTGTTATATTACACGTTATAGTCTGTGTGTTATATTACACATGTTATAGTGTGTGTGTGTTATATTACACGTTATAGTCTGTCTGTTATATTACACACGTTATAGTCTGTGTTATATTACACATGTTATAGTCTGTGTTATATTACACATGTTACAGTCTGTGTGTTATATTACACATGTTATAGTCTGTTATACTACACATGTTGTGTGTGTACTTACTGTTAAGCTGCTCCTGAGTGGCTGCTGTCTCTCTGACCACTTCCTGTTTGAGAAGCTGGGCGTGGCTGTGCTCCTCCCTCTTTTTAGAAAGCTCCGCCTCCACCACTGACAGACTCCTGTTGAATATGCAGTCAAACTATTTTAGATTAAGTGGACAGTAACACGTGATAACACCATTTATAGTTCTCACAGGTTTTTATGGTCTTTTCTGTTCTTGAGAAACTTCTGCATGTTATTATTCATCGTTTTGTTTTAAAACTTAAATGTGACATCTAAATGCATCCACTGACTTAACTGTTCTGGGTTTGTTTAGCACATTTCTGCAGACAGTCTGTTGAACAATGAAACTGTATGTACCTGTCTGCATGCCTCCGTCTGGCCTCCAGGTGTTTACACTGCTCCTGCAGGCTGCTCCTCTCCTCCCTCCTCCTGCTCAGCTCCTCCTGCACGTCCTGCATGTAACACATAACAAAAACTGATTTGTTTTCCAGTTTCTTTTAATAAAGCATTATTTCAGCAAGTGAAATGAACAAAAGTATTCTGATGAAGTTCTGCTAAAAGTCTTCATTATTGTATGTAAAACAAAAATAAGGGAAGGAAACCTGAATATAAAAATTGATGTGAGCTACAGTGGAAAACTTCGGCTTTATGGAGAGAGAGTCATCAGGTTCTTCATTACTTCAGCTAAAAAGACTCATTACACCAAACCCTCCTGCTGCTGGAGACAGTGTGAGTCCTCCGAGGCAAATCATTATTACAACTGATGACTGGACATTATATAAGATTTCTTAAGAATAACTTTTTCTATTAGACTGCAACAAGTTCTTGAAAATATTGAAAGTTGGATCTGGTACATTACTGCTGCACGTCCATCATTTGTTTAAAGAACTGTGAAGAGACTGAAACCCAAACTTTAAATACCAGATGCAAACTGTTACAGTAGAAATGGCTGCTCAGGATTTACATTACACCTGTTAAATTGCCCCATTTTAATCCTAACATTCCTGACCATTGCACTAAATGCAATAAAAAAATTGGAAATTGGTACCCTGTTTCATTGTATGTGCGAGTGTCACAAGCTCCAGATGTTCTGGAAGGATCAGATTTCTAAATTGACAGAAAGTGTTTGAGCTAAATATGACAATTCCATATACACCCTGCAGATCTTCCAGTAAATGTAAGGAAACACAAACTACTGACTTTCTGTCGGTTACAAACTTGTTTTAAAATGAAAGGATCTTCTAGTCGATGGATTGAAGAGACGTCTTGTCTTGTCTTCTTTTTCCTTGTTTAAATATTTTTACTTGTGTGTATCATTTATTTTATTGGATATGTTTATGCATGTGTTTTTTTCCTCCCTTGTCTATAATTACTTATTCATATTTAATATTACGTTTGTTTCTCTTCTAACAGAGAATATTGTGTTATCTGGGATTCGAGAGGGTTAATGTGAACGTTTGTTCTGTTTATTCACAATGAACAAAAAGCCAATAAACAAATCATTAAAGAAAAAGAGAGAGAGAGAAAATGGCGACAATGCTCTGACAACTAAAGAAATAACCAGGACAAGATATAATATTTACACTGTGTGTGAGCAGCTGTTGATTTTGAGAGCAAATCCAAAGAATTGCGGTAAAAAAGTAAATACTCTTGTATTTGTTTGAACTCTCCTTCTCAGTATTAGCTGCATGTGTAAGTGCTACTGTCATCTGACATTTTTGCATGTGTTACTTTGGTAAAAGGTACGATACAAATTAATTAAATTAATTTTAGAAAAGTATTAGAAACAACAGGACACTTGAAATAAAGAGTTACAAAGGAAAATACTTTGCCTCCTAATTAACATGCAGTTAATAATAAAAACTATTTGAAATGTTTTCCACTCGCCTGCAGTTCTGTTCGCTGTTGATTTGTCTGTTTCAAACAAATCTCTGCCTCCTTTCTGTGGGACTCCACTTCCTGTTGCAGCCCAGCCAGCTCCTCCCTTTGTCTTTCCACTTCATCCTGCTTCTTTTCCAGCTCATTCTTCCTCTTGTCCACTTCATCCTGTATCCCGTCCAACTCCTCCCTCATCCTGTCCGCCTCGTCCTGTATTCTGTCCAGCTGATCCTGCTTCTTGTGGAGCCGCTGGAGACTCAGGGTGCGTTTGGTTTTCACTTCATCCAGCGCCTGCTGCTCTGCAAGTAACTCCTGAAGGACCTGTTTTAGCTCTGGACACACACACACACACACACACACACGTCTACATCAATGTTCCTGTTAGCTTTTGTTAATGAAGCAGAGATGAGTCAAACAAGTAAGCAGCAGTTTTCATGTTTGGGTTTACCTCTTCCTCCATCTTTGTCAGTTACTGCATCCAGAAAATCATATTTTTAAAGATACTCAATAATTAAGACAGAGTGCCGTTTACTGTACAGAATGTGAAGCTCTCTGATTTTGGTCTGTAGAAACAAAACTGACTCGACACAAAGTGCTGCAGGCTGCAGCAGTCAAGGCAAACTTACATCTCTTTAATATCTGCTCAATGGGACACTGACTGAAGGACAGTAGAAGAAGCCCAGTGAATCTGCTGAGAGCTGAACTTGTGTTTGAGTTTGTTTAGTGGACATTAGAAGAACTGCAGCTCAACACACTTCTGCTCCGACTTCAACACTGTGAAGGCTGCTGACTGGACAAGGTGAAAACATTTGAATTCATCATCCTGGATCATGTGACTGTTACACACTTCAGTCAGCGCAGGTGTGTGTGTGTGTGTGTGGATACCTGCTCTGTGTGTGTTGACTTCAGACTGCACTGTGATGAGCCTCTGCTCGTCCTCTCTCAGAGCACCGACTGTGGACCTCCTCTCACTCATCAGGGCCTCCTGCTGCTCCAACAGCTCCTACACAAACACACAAACAAGCAGCTCGTCTCTACTAGTCCTTCTCCACTGCAGCATCTTAAACCCTGCCTATAACCTCAGCTTTTAAAAACCTCATGAGTCTAAAACCCGGATGTTTCCGACGGATCTGTCCTGTTTATGTTGTTTGAGAGTGAAGTCACAGGAGCACTGCAGCGTTGTGATCTGTATTTTTATATCATTTTGTTCCATGTTTGTAATGTTTTCCCTTCAGGTTTGACTGTGACTCTACATGTCGTGTTCAGCGGAGCGAGAACTGAGACAGCATTTGAATGTAGCTGGTCATTTTATACGAGCCTGCCCACCCACGGTCCACCTCAACTGGTACTACTTAGTCCTGATCCAGAGTCTGCATCAGGACTGCGTGGCCGTGCTCAGACTGGGCTTGACTGACAGCTCTCTCCCTGTTAGGGCAGGTCTGATCAGACACAGTAACTGTGTACACTTTAATCTATGAAAACCATCATGTTTCATAACTTGGTCTCAGGTTTACAATCAAAGGAACAAGTAACTACAGCTTTCTGGTGAATGTAGAGGAGAAGAAATATTTCAGTCGGACATGTAGTGAAGTAGAAGTATAAAGAAGCATAAATTGGAGTACAGGTAGCTCAATGTTGTACTCTGGTCACCTTGACTCTCTTCTGCAGTCGTTGCTCCTCCTCTCTGACCTCCTCCACTCTGTTCACAGCTGTTTGATGCTCCTCCCTCCTCTGAACCAGCCTCTGCTCCTGCTGCTCCACCTGCAGAGAGGAAGACAGTGTTTACATGTTGTTTTCTAAAAGTCTGCCACACCAACACTAAAGAACAATGCTCCTTATTTACTTTAAGAGTCTCGGCTCCTCTGTTTGGTTTTAAAATTGATTTCCTCTGACTGTCCCTAAACCAGAACTATGTGGACGTTTTTCTGAAAACATAACGCCTTTGTTTTGGCGGTCTAACTCAACAAACCAGTTCTTTCTTACATTTTCCTGATTTAATGTCAACACAAAACGGTATTGTTTCAGATGAACAGGCTTTTAAAAGGTGAAGTTGAGTTTACCTGACTGTTGAGTGAGTTTAGACACTTCTGAGATGCCTGAAGGTCTGACAGCAAATCAGCTAACCTGCACACACACGCACGCACGCACGCACACACACACACACACACACACACACACACACACACACACACACACACACACACGTCATGTGATAAACTTGTTGGATATTTGGATGCTGATATTAAAAAAGTTAAAACACAATTTGAGACCAAACTCTTATGAAGGAACATGTTAGCATCCCAGGCTAACTCAAAGACCTCCAGCTGCTTCACAATAAAAGCCCTTTGAAAAAAGCCTTTCTGATTCTCAATTGGCATTTAGTCCCACTTGTTCCTGTCAGCTTTTACTGTGAAGCAAAAGCTGACAGGAGACGTGGGATAAAAGTTGGAATGCTAACTCACTGGTTTAAATCTGTTTTTATATTCTTGGTGCTTTTCAGCTGAAAGATCTAAATGACAGAAGCTTGCAGGAGAGTAAAGAACTGACACAGTAGGATAATGTTATCATCTATATGAACTTCAGCTGCTCTGTAACTGTAACTGATAAACTAAATCGTCCAGCTCTGTCTTTGTCTGTACCTGTCTGCAGCTGAGTGCATCTTTGTGCCGAGTTGTTGGAACTCCTGATCTCTGCTCCTCAGAGCCTCCTCCACCCCCCTCAGAGTCCGCTCCTCCTCCTGCCTCCTCCTCCTCAGCTCCTCCACCTCCTCCTGCAGCTCTCTGGAGATCAGTTAATATGATGATGATGATGATGATGAAGACTCATATGCTGTTATCTGAGTCTGGAGGTCAGAGGTCAACCTGTGAGAGTTTACCTGATGTGCTGCGTGGCCTCCGGCGGACAGGTGGCGCCATCCTGAGCTGAGCACTGAGCTGAAGCGGCCTGCAGGAGACAGACGGATGGACACTGCAGGACGCAGAGAAACAATGTGCAGACGTGTGTGTGTGTGTGTGTGTGTGTGTGTGTACCTTGTCTCTGGTGGTGTCTATGCAGCTCTGAGCCTCCAGCAGCAGTCTGTCAGCCTGTCGGAGTTCAGCTCGTCTCTTCAGCAGAGTTTTCTCCACACACTCCACCTCATCACACACCTGCATCACACTCCTACACACACACACACACACACACACACACACACACAGAATAAATTAAATGAAAAGTGTCAAAAACTGTGTGTGTGTGTGTGTGTGTGTTACTGTACCTGTGTTGTCTCAGTGTGTGTCGAAGTTTTTTGGTTTCCAGTCGTAGTTTCTTCTTCTCTTCCTCTAGTTTCTCTGCTTCTTTGTGCACACACTCACACACACACCTGTCTCCCTGCTGACACACACACACACACACACACACACACACACACACACACACACACTGTGAGATGATGTAGATTTGTCTACAGTTATATTAGTATTACACATCAATGTGGGACCTTCATATGATACTTGTATGAGTGAGTAGTACTCGTGTTTGTCAGTATTTCATTCTCTGGATATTATCTAAAGAGTTTCTCAACCATTTTGCAGATTCTTTTCAGAAGAGATTCTGTCGCGACAAATCTCTACACTGCAATATAAGATGACCTGAGGACTGCAGTCGTGTGTTCTTTCACAGCTGTTATGAAATGAATCTCAGGTTCTTTGGTTCTTTCAGATTTGCTGTGCTGTTGTCAAAATGTCTGATTCTGATTCAAAGTGTCACGACTTGATTTGATTGGCTATCACACACACACACACACACACACAGCTTTCCTGTTGGTATCTGCAGCAGGTCTGTGTGTCTCTGCGGTTCGTGGTGGCCTGATTCAGGCTGCAGACTCTCACCGTGTCTCTGTGTTCAGGGATGTTACAGTGCAGCGCAGCGCCTCCTGCAGGAGGACTGTAGACGGCAGCTTCAGGTGAACCACAGAGCAGCCAGGCAGGTCCAACCAGAGGAGTCTGACTGTCAGGGGGCCCAGCAGAGGCAGCTGCAACTGGGGCAGGAGGAGGGGGAGGAGTCTGTCCTCTGGAGTTCCCGTCAGCGTCACTGCCTCCTCCGCTGTCCCTCCACTCTGCTGCTGCTGGACACAGTTCACATCAGAGTCTGAGGGTCTGAACAGCTCAGGATGCATCAGATCTGAACAGGTTTCAAGACTTCTCAAATATGTGTGTGTACCTGTGTCAGAGTCGGTGTGTGTCGGGAGGATGTAGACCCAGTACCCTCCTCCTGAGGGCTGTCTGTCCTGTTGTCGCCACCTGTCAGGAGAACTGAGGTTCTGCAGCCCAAAACCAGAGTCCTGAGTCCCCTGAGAGCCCAGACTGGGAGCCTGGAAGAGAGAGAACCTTTTAAGTCCCATGATGCTCGGAACTTTGTTTTCCAACCAAAAACAACAACAACAAATTGTGTGTGTGTGAGAGATCAAACAAGCGTTGGTTAGACGCTGGGTGTCGTACTAAAAGAGGGCGTATCAGGGTTATGGTTTACAAAACTTCCTTCATAAATCAGCTTAATGCTGCCTTGCTGTTGGGAAGCTGGCCCCAGAGTGTCTCCTGTATTCTCACCACATTTGAGCCTCAGAGCTCAGCATCAGTTTATTTAAATAAATCCCTGACAACAGCTGACAATCCACAGATGTGAGTGAGAGATAAAAAAGCTGAAAAGTCTCACACTGTGTCCAGGAGGTATGAAGCACCCCTGTCCTCCATCTCTGGTCCTGATCCCAGTCCCGGTCCTGTCCAGCTCCTGTCTCAGTTTGTGTGTGTGTCTCTGAGCTTCAGCCAGCTCTGCCCTGTGTTCGCTCGCTCTCTCTCCATCAGGGTTCTGACAAACACAGGAAGTAGAAGATCAGGGTCACGTGTCATTACTGTCACAGGAGAATATTACTATTAGTTTTTGTAGTGTTGGATATACTTTCTAACTGTAATAATAACACTGTAGTACTAATGCATTTACTTTTGAACTGTACATATTATGACGATCTAAGAACATTAATGTTCCATGAAGCGTGTAGAGATGAACTCAATCTGGATCATTTCATTAGTATTTATTCAGATTTTCCAGAACTACATAGTAACCATAGTACCTGGTGTTGTGTGTGTGTGTACCTGCTGTGTGTTTGTGTGTACCTGCTGTGTGTGTGTGTGTGTGTGTGTGTGTACCTGCTGTGTGTTTGTGTGTACCTGCTGTGTGTGTGTGTGTACCTGCTGTGTGTTTTTGTGTGTGTGTGTGTGTGTGTGTACCTGCTGTGTGTGTGTGTGTGTGTGTGTACCTGCTGTGTGTTTGTGTGTACCTGCTGTGTTTGTGTGTGTGTGTGTGTGTGTGTGTGTACCTGCTGTGTGTGTGTGTGTGTGTGTGTGTACCTGCTGTGTGTGTGTGTGTGTGTGTGTGTGTGTACCTGCTGTGTGTGTGTACCTGCTGTGTGTGTGTGTGCAGAGTGTGGTTCAGAGCTCTCAGCTGTTCAGTGGTTGCCTCCAGCTGTTCTGCTGTCAGCTGATCAGAGTCACACATGGACCTGCTGAGCTGCCGTAGTTTCCTGTTCCGACGGCTGAGGCTCCTCTGGTGATGGTCGCTCTGTGAACGCAGCTGGATCACCGACACCACAGTCAGTCCCAGCATGATAAAAGCCCCCCACGTTTCAAACCAATACATCTCTTAATAACACAAACATTTGCCAGAAAAAACACAAAGTTGTTTCACAGGTGAAATATCAAGTAGTCAGAAAAAAACAGCTGTGAAAAAAATATAAGAAAGGAAGTTTTCCAAAATAAAAGTCCTTCCTGGTCCTGCTCCACACTGCATCACCTGGGCTTCCAGCTGGGCTATCTGGTCCTGATCCTGGGCCACTTGAGATTCCAGTTGGGTTATGTGGTCTTGATCTTGGGCTAGCTGGGCCTGCAGTCTGGCTACCTGCTCCTGGCTGTGGTGATGGTCTTGTTGGAGCTGCTCCCTCTCCCTGTAGAGCTGCTCCACACTTCTGGACAGTGTGTCCTCAGGACTGACAGGACTGCAGGGGGACAGGACAGTCAAAAGACGTGTACTTCTTTCCTCACACTTTACTGACGTCAGAACGGGGGGGGCGGTGACCTCCGACTGTATCTGTAACTTTCTGAAACCTTTAACCTGATGTTCACACCCACGTAACTCAGGCTTTGAAAGCTGAATACTTTAATAGACGAGGTGGCCGAGTGGTTAAGGCGATGGACTGCTAATCCATTGTGCTCTGCACGCGTGGGTTCGAATCCCATCCTCGTCGGATGGCTTGATTTTGACATAGACTGTATGTGGACCCCGTGATATGTTCTGAACTGCATCTTGGGTGATCTAATCAGAGATTTGAGCTGTATAGGATGTTTCCAGCTGTGTCGACACTATTCTCTGTTATATCCACATTCAAACAGTGGCTGCATCTCAAGTCTCATTGCATCCATGTTTCCCTCACTTGCGTCTTTTACTTTCCTTTCCAAGGAAACCATGTTAAGAAAGAGCAAACAAAGAAATGTGTTTTAAGAGTAATGAGATGTCCTTTCCTCTGACTCCCAGTTCAAGGGAGGAACTATCAAACATGAGACTTGAGATGTACCCAATATGGCGTCTCCCAAAAGAAATATTATAATGGGCGAGATGGTCTAAGATTTCAGTAGTAAATCCAGTTGGTCCATTTTTGTGAAGGAGCAGGGGAATTAGCTCAAATGGTAGAGCGCTCGCTTAGCATGCGAGAGGTAGCGGGATCGATGCCCGCATTCTCCATAAGACTTTTAACCTTCTCTAATGAAGAGCACTGATATTAATCTAAATTAGCCTAAATCAAATGTGGGATAAAGAATGTATACGTAACTTAACTACTACTCAAAATATGTACATACAACAGAGTATTTGTAGAAATGATTCACATCCTCTGTCACTTCCACACAAGTGAAAACTGATTCAACAACACAACTACACACCGAAATATGAGACCCTGCAGCTGCAGCGGCCTCTCACATGCTAAGTGAGCGCTCTGCCATTTGAACTATTTCCCCTCAAAACAGCTGAGTCATGTTCTCTGTGTGTCACTCTCCCTCTGCTCCCTGTCCCATACGACACACTAACTGTATACTGTATATAAACACAAATTGCATATATATATATGAGAAACAGACATAAAGCATAAAAAGACATTTGAGGTCGCAGCCATGAGCATGAAGTGCACATGAAACATGAGCTGTGCACAGCTGCGCTGGTCGTAGCTCATCTTACAGACACTATTAATCAATCAAATCAAAACCCCACCTTCTCTTTGTTGCCATTGGTTGGTCCAGGTCAGGTGGACAAATGTTTGTAAGCTATGGTTAATAATCTGATAATGATCTAATAATCACAGGAAGTTGAAGAAAACATGATGTTGTTTTCTGAGATAATATGAAGATCTGTCGTCTTTAATAGTAGTAGTGTAGTACTATAGGAGTACTGCAGTACTGGTACCTGGACTTGTCCTCATCCAGCTCCTCTGGTCCACTCTGTGCCTCCTGAGGTTCCAACAAGGCAGATGTAATCTGGTCCATCTGAACTCTGGTCTGGTCTAGGTGGTTCCTGGTGTCTGTAAACTGGGTTCTGGTCTGGTGCATCTGGGCTTTGGTCTGGTCCAGTGGAGCCTGAAGTCTCTGAAGAGATGATTTCTCATCCTGCAGACAGACAGACAGAATCAGACTTTCTTTTAGTGTGTGTTTGATTATTTACAGAGAACATAAAGAATACAAACCTGTCAGGAAGAGCTGTGGACCACCTTTCTATTCTTTTTCTCACTGGTTGATGGTTCTGATTGTTTCAGGTTGTGTTTTGTCAGAGAGGCTCAGTCATTCAACACAGAAACATACGTCGGCCTTTAGCCTGACGCAGCTGCTGTTTGTGTTGCTGGGACTTGTAGTTCCCTCCTGGCTTCCAGCTTGCAGTGAGGGGTACTTGAATAAAGGTTTCTGGTTCAGGTTGGGTTCAAACTTTATTCGGCTTTCAGTCCTGGCCACTGTGCCAAGTCAGGTGTCTGCACTATTTGCATGTTATTTTAAATATTTGTTATTTTTCTCTACTGTTTTTTATGCATCAACATACCAAAGCAAATTCCTAGTATGTGATAACCTACTTGGCAATAAACCTGATTCTGTTTGACATGAAGTGTTACCTGTCCCACTGTGATCTGTCGGGTTAGCTCCTCCCTCAGCTGCTGGAGCTCCGCCTCCAGCTCCACCTGCTGTCTGCTGCTCTCCACCTGTCTGTCTCTCAGAGCCTGCGCCTCCATCCGCAACACAGACAGCTCCTCCTGCTGCACAGACATGTCCTGCAGATAGACAGACAGACAGAGAGCCACATATATTAACCAGAGAAATAGCTAACAATACCACTTTCCCTCCCACACTGACCTGTCTGTGTGTCCTGGTGGTGTCCTCCAGCTGTCTGCAGTGTCTCTGAGTGTCCTCCAGGTGAAGCTGCAGACTCTGATTGTCAGCCTGCAGACTGTGAACCTGCTGCTGAGCACAACGAGCCTGAAACACAAGCACAGGTCACAGAGAGCCTTGAACTCTTGTTTGGTTTGTAAATGAAGATGATACAATCTGTGATGAACAGAAAACACCGAATCTCTTTTCAGGATAAGGTTTTCTAAAAAGTGGACAACACATCTGGATTTCTGCTGGATAACAAACTACTGAGAATTGTTTCTACGTTTTCTGCGTCAGAATATCAGAGATACATTTTTATTGTCTAGTTTCTGCTAGAAGAAGATACTGAACCCTAAAAAAAATGATTTAACGTTAAATTCCTGATTGAATGAATATTTCAGGTTAACATTAATCCTGACGTTTCATTGATGAAGTGAACGTGGTTTCATTAGGACAGAGTCTCTACCTGCTCTCTGAGTCCTCTCAGATACTCCTGAAGGCCAGAGATGATTCCCTCCAAATCCCTCTGAAGAGCTTCATTAGCCAGAATCTGACCTGGTGGAGGAGGAGGAGTTATATTTTACAGATTTGCCTCTCTGACAGCCAATCAAAGGGCTCCAGATTGAGAGAGACTCTGTGATTGGGCAGTGGTCTCCTCACCGTCGGTCAGCTGTTGCTCCAGCTCTTTGATCTCCTGCGTCTCCATGGCAATGCGTGACAGCATGTCGTCGAGGCGACCCTCCAGCTCGCTCTGCTTCCCGCTCATCCTGTCCAACAGCTGTCTCCAACTGGACAATCGGGTGGTCACGTGGGCCTGAGAGAGAGACGTCAGCCAATCAGAGCAGCTCCACCGGACACTGCTTTCCTATTGGTTACTTATATTATAATATAAGTTCAGAAATCATTAATAATGAAACACTAATATAAAATACATACTAATTAGAAGTCATTCTGCATTAGGAGTACTTAGTATTATGTATTTATCTGATAATAACTCACATGCTCTACTTGTAATGAGGAATAAGCTCACCCTGCAGCCAGAACTCAGACTGGAAAGGGTTAAAAGGAGAATGCGGGCATCAATGCCGCTGCCTCTCACGCGTTAAGCCAGCGCTCTACCATTTGAGCCAATTCCCCCGTCACCCGACCCTCTTTGGCCCGACACCGGTCCCCTCCCACAACTAGAAGGATGATGAAACGTTTTTCCCCATTTGGCAGCTTTTAGTTACTGTCTGAACAATATGACGTGAACACTGCAACAAACTACAACAGCCAAAGTGTTGGACACATGAACATGTTGACCTGATGATGGCGCTAGATGAAGAGTCAGAGGATCCCGCATACAGGCAGAAATTACAACTTTCTAAGCCTGTTGTGAGAACTTTGAAGAAGTGGACCAGTGAAGCTGCAGAGGACCTGAAGGCGTGTTTGGACTGTACTGACTGGGATGTTTTCAGGACTGCTACCAACAGTCTGGATGAGTACACAGAGGCTGTGACTTCATATATCAGCTTCTGTGAGGACTGCTGCGTACCAACTCGGACCAGGGTGAGTTACAACAACGACAGACCCTGGTTCACAGCAAGACTGCGACAGCTGAGGTTGGAAAAGGAAGAGGCGTTTAAGAGTGGCAACAGAGCTGAGTTTAAGGAAGCCAAGTACAAGTTTAGCAAGGCGGTGAGGGAAGCTAAACGACTGTACTCAGAGAGACTACAAGACCAGTTCTCCTCCAACGACTCTGCTTCTGTGTGGAGGGGGCTCAGGCAGATCACCAACTACAAGCCAAGAGCCCCCAACTCTGCTAACGACCGACGCCTCGCCAACAGCCTCAACGACTTCTACTGTCGCTTTGAAAGACAATGGGACAGTCCTGACACCATCCCCCACACCATCACCCACCAGCTCCAGCCCAACAGCCCCAACCCCCTCATTACACCTGGGGCTGAACTCTCACACCTCCTACCACCACAGCTGCCCCCCACAACGCCCCCCACTCCTCCAGCATCGACACCTCTGTCTGTCCTTGAAAGAGATGTGAACAGACTCTTCAAGAGACAAAACCCGCGTAAAGCTGCTGGACCAGACTCCATCTCCCCATCCTGCCTGAAGCGCTGCGCCGATCAGCTGTCTCCGGTGTTCACGGACATCTTCAACACCTCACTGGAGACATGCCACGTGCCAGCCTGCTTCAAGGCCTCCACCATCATCCCCGTCCCCAAAAAACCAGGGCCCACAGGATTAAATGACTACAGACCCGTCGCCCTGACCTCTGTGGTCATGAAATCATTTGAATGCCTGGTCCTGTCCCACCTCAAATCCATTACAGACCCTCTGCTGGACCCCCTGCAGTTCGCCTACAGAGCCAACAGGTCTGTAGACGACGCCGTCAACTTGGCTCTACACTTCATCCTCCAGCACCTGGACTCCACAGGATCCTATGCCAGGATCCTGTTTGTGGACTTCAGCTCTGCCTTCAACACCATCGTCCCGGCTCTTCTTCAGGACAAGCTCTCCCAGCTCAACGTGCCTGACCCCCCCTGCAGGTGGATCACAGATTTCCTGTCTGACAGGAAGCAGCACGTGAAGCTGGGGAAACACGTCTCAGACTCGCAGACGATCAGCACCGGCTCCCCTCAAGGCTGCGTTCTTTCTCCACTACTCTTCTCCCTCTACACCAACAGCTGCACCTCCAGTCACCAGTCCGTCAAGCTCCTGAAGTTCGCAGTTTCCTGGGCTCCATCATCAGCCAGGACCTCCGGTGGGAGCTGAACATCAGCTCCCTCATCAAGAAAGCCCAACAGAGGATATACTTCCTGAGGCAGCTGAGGAAGTTTAACCTGCCACAAACAATGCTGGTTCACTTCTACACCATCATAGAGTCCATCCTCACCTCCTCCATCACCGTCTGGTACGCTGCTGCCTCCACCAAGGACAGACGCAGACTGCAGCGTATCATCCGCTCTGCAGAGAGGGTGATCGGCTGCAACCTCCCATCTCTTCAGGACCTGTACTCCGCCAGGACCCTGAGGAGAGCAGGGAAGATCGCTGCCGACCCCTCCCACCCCGGACACCATCTGTTCGACCCCCTCCCCTCTGGCAGGAGGCTGCGGTCCATCAGGACCAAAACCTCCCGCCACAAAAACAGTTTCTTCCCCTCTGCAGTCAACCTGACAAACTCACACTGACCCCCCCCCAGAACACAAACACTACTTATACGTTATATTAACGTACATCACCCCTGTCCCCACTGCGTTACATTAACGCACCCACCCCCTACTGGACACTTTACTTTATTCTGGTCACTGCACTGTTGTTATTGATCTTATCTTATTTTTATTGTTATTCTTATTTTAGCTTTTATATTCTACTTATTTGTTATCAAAGCAATAGCAGCTTCAGACCACAGCAAATTCCTTGTAATGTATGTTACTTGGCAATAAACAGTTTCTGATTCTGATTCTGATTCTGATCACCAGAGTTATTACAGTTCATCCTGAGGGGACCATGAAGGTCTGAACCACATCTCATCACAGTCCATCCAGCAGCTGTTGAGACGTTTCAGTCTGATCAGAGTGGAGGACAGACTGACAGACTGATGTGGACATCCCATCCCTGCTAACAGAGTACAGTATGTTCTATATACATTTAATACAGTTTGTTTCTTCCTGTTTCACCTCCCTCCAGCTCCTCTATTACCTTTGCGTTGCTCGAAACACTTGAATGTGTGAATCTGTACTTCATGATACTTCATACACTACAGACTGAGAGTGTGATTTAGACAGATATGTGTTTGTGTACTCACAGCAGTCAGTTCAGTCTAACAGTCCTCGACCAGAGACCACAGGGGCTGCTGGGTAACATCCTGCATGTCCTCCTCCTCCTCCTCCTCCTCCTCTATCAGTTCACAGTAAACAACATCTCACCTCCTCCCTTCTGTTCTGGACGACATTTACTTCTTCATCTCCGTTTCCCTCTTTCTGTCTTCTCTCCGTTACAAACTTCTCTCCCTCTCCTCTCTCCCCCTTTCTTTGAATCAACACAGGAAATCTTTCTCCCAGCCAATCAGAGCACAGCTGCAGAGAGACAGGTCATCCTCTGTCCATTGGAAGTGAAATAAAGCTGTGAAAGCCCGCCCCTTGGAGGTTGGATCCTGGGGGGAGGGGTCAGAGGTTCTTAAAGAGACAACAACCTGTTGCTGCTGTTGTTCTGCTGTTACTCTGAACTGGAGCACAGCAAGATTTTAAATAGAAGCATTCAGACCCATTTTATGGCACCACTTAACTCCAAATATAAATATTTCCACAGTTTTATTCCTGAGCTTCTGAAACTAAATTTAGACTGACAATCTGGAAAAGATGCGTATAGTTTTATAAATGGGGAGGGGACTCAGCAGGCTCTCAGTCTGTAGTGGGGGGTGGGGGGCAAAACAAAGAAACAAAACTACAAAAACAACTACAAGTTTGATACTCAACACACACTTTCAGTGCATTGCACCACTACCACACAGGGGAATTAGCTCAAATGGTAGAGCGCTCGCTTAGCATGCGAGAGGTAGCGGGATCGATGCCCGCATTCTCCAGCAGACTTTTAACTGTCTGATCTGAGAGCAGACACTCCTAAACAGTCTGTCTTCTGGCAGGACAAGTCAAACAATGAGCTGTAAGAGGTGTTAAAATGCAGTTTGGTGTTAATTCTCTGCGGTTTATGAACAGGTGGTTA
This sequence comes from Enoplosus armatus, assembly GCF_043641665.1. Taxonomy (NCBI): domain Eukaryota; kingdom Metazoa; phylum Chordata; class Actinopteri; order Centrarchiformes; family Enoplosidae; genus Enoplosus; species Enoplosus armatus. The sequence goes on along the minus strand of NC_092183.1, from coordinate 814,487 downwards.
CAATAATGTGTCTGTATGCTTGTTACCTGTGTTTTGGTTTCCTCAGGCTGCTGCTCTGTCTGATGGGTCAACTGCAGGAGGTCAGACTCAGCTACACACACACGCACACACGCACGCACACACGCACACACACACACAATAACACAAAAATCAGAATATTGACAAAAACAGTCCACAGCCTCAAAAACTGACACCAAAGCTTCGGCTGTAGATCAGCCACAAGATGAAATTCCAAACCAGTTGACCACCTTCTTTATTATACTATGTATTGTACTATATTGTACTATACTATGTATATAACTATACACAAAACAGAACCAGAATCAGAAATACTTAATTGATCCCCGGGGGGAAATTTTACAGTACCGGTGCTCCCATTCAAGAGTAGAAAGTAGCATAATTTTGAAATAAAAGGATGTACAAAATATAAGAAATAGAGAATAAAAATATACTCATTTATGATATTTAAGTGAAAAAAAAGTAAAAAATATATACAATAGCAATGAATATGTATATATGCATATATATATATGTACAGGAATGATTTCCTGTGGCGCTCTGTTGTACATAACCCAAATCTACATCTTGTGGTGTCTAAGTGGTTAAGACACAGAAAATACATCGATCGCACAACCTGGCTCCTTCCCCCCCGCTGATCAGTGCAGTTCTTTTCAAAACAACAGCACAGTGATTGAGGTGATGGACTGATATACAGAAATAGTCTAGAAGAAGCGGTCTCACTGTCATCTTTTCCTCTGACCTCTCACTTTTACTGTAATACAATAAAGAACAGACGAGGTGGCCGAGTGGTTAAGGCGATGGACTGCTAATCCATTGTGCTCTGCACGCGTGGGTTCGAATCCCATCCTCGTCGCTAGTTTACTCCAGTCTGCCATGTTTACTCTTCAGCATTATGACTGGCTCCTTTATAACAACCTTCTTTGGAACAATAACATCAGTTTCTCCCTTACAAATGTCCTTGTTGATACACTGACAATAATCAAATGTCCAGTTGGAAGTTTACTCACCTCACCTGTGATAAACTCCTTTAACCTTTCCCCAAGATGTAAATCAACTATTCAGTTATTACATGTGTTAAATCTTTTCTCTCACCACTGATGACTAGAGAAATGATTGAAGCAGAAATCCTTCCGGCCTTACCTATACACTGCTCTGTTCTGCAGTCTTCCAGCAGGGGGCGTGACGACTCCATGTCAGTGTGAATGTCTGAACCCTCCTGGGACTGCAGGGAGGAGGAGGAGGAGGAGGAGGAGGTTTGAGGTTTGGCAGTGGAGGCGAAGGTGTTCCTGATGTACAGACTCTCAACCACAGAGTCCACAGTGTCGACTTCCTGCTGAGACAGACGAGTGTAAACACTTGGACACTAATCTAATTCAGATGTTTGACCTTTCTTTGATAATCAAACCCCATTCAGCCTGGACATCCTTATAAAATACTTTCATATGAAACACTAAATATCATCCAATGTATTGTATTCTGACGTTTTCACCCAGATACTGATATGCAGCTGTGAGTTATTGTTACCTGTACGCTGCAGAGCGGCAGAGGGCTGAGTTTGGCATCTATCTTGTAGAAAGTCAACTCCTGCTCCAGCTCATATAGTCTGTGAAAGGCTCTGGTCAGCTCAGCTGTCGTCTTCTCCAACTGAAGACACACAGAAGAGACTTTTACTGTGAAACAGCTGCAGGAAGTCCGAGGGTCTGAGGGAGCTAGAGATAACACCTAATAGACCATGAGTTTCTGGTGTTTAGTGAAACCTTTCTTAGGCATTTCATTCGCTGGACTGACACTTACCTACTTGATTTATTCAGAAATGTTTTCTCAATGAAATGTATAATGTTACAATATACATGAGAATGACACGAAGAGCCTCAGTGATCTCTACCTGTCTGACTGCATCGACAGTCTGTCTGGAGGTGACGTCATCACGACCACAGTACGTGAGGATACGGGACTGTGAGTCCGATATGGTTATCTGCAACACGGGGGCCCCACAGGGGACGGTCCTGGCTCCCTTCGTCTTCACCCTCTACACTGCAGACTTCACACATAACTCTGCCAGCTGCTACCTGCAGAACTTCTCTGATGACTCTGCGACTGTCGGCCTCATCACAGATGGGGACGACAGGGAACACAGAGAACTGACACAGGACTTTGAGGACTGGTGCCCGCAGAACCGCCTCCACATCAACATGGGTAAAACCAAAGAGATGGTGGTGGACTTCTGCCGCAAACGCACCCCTCCCCCACACCAGTGAACATCCAGGGAATGGACATCGAGATGGTGAAATCTTACAAGTACCTGGGTGTTCACCTGAACAATAAACTGGACTGGACTGACAACACAACTGCACTGTACAAGAAGGGCCAGAGCAGACTCTACCTGCTCAGGAGACTCAGGTCTTTTGGAGTGCAGGGGGCACTCCTGAAGACCTTCTTTGACTCGGGGTGGCATCAGCCATCTTTTATGGAGTGGTCTGCCGGAGCAGCAGAATCTAAGCTGCCGACGGGAAGAAACTGGACAGACTGATTAAGAAGGCCAGGTCTGTTCTGGGACGCCCCCCCCCTGGACTCAGCGGAGGTGGTGGGAGAAAGGCAGATGATGGCTAAGCTATCATCCCTGAGGGAGAACATGTCCCACCCCATGCAGGACACCCTGGCAGCACTGGGCAGCTCCTTCAGGGACAGGGACTTCACCCGCACTGTGTGAAGGAGAGACACTGCAGGTCTTTCCTCCCAGCTGCTGTCAGGCTCTACAATCAGACCTGCTCCCAGTGGACCTGCTCCCAGTGGACCTGCTCCCAGTAGACCTGCTCCCAGTAGACCTGCTCCCAGTAGACCTGCTCCCAGTGGACCTGCTCCCAGTAGACCACACACACCGGAATGGACAATCCACATATCTCTGAATGTTTCAATGGTGCAATACCCACACCTCTATGTGCAACACAGTACAATCCCTTTACCTTCATTTCTTTCTTCTGTAAATTTGTAAATTTGTAAACTACAGTTGTTGTTCTTTTTTATAACAGTCTTTATTGTTTTTATTTATTATATCTTGATTTTCTACTATCCTGTATGCTGCTGGAACAATGCACATTTCCTCGCAGACAAACAGGAGGACTTCAGAGGTCAAAGGTCAAACACCTTCTGTCTCAGGAGGTCAGTCTGTCCCACTACAGGATCAGAGCGTAGTTATATACACAGTACATGTGTGTGTGTGTGTGTGTGTGTGTGTGTGTGTGTGTGTGTGTGTCCTACCAGCTGACTCTTGGCGTGTAGCTCTTGCTCCAGCAGTGTGTGTGTGTGCCGTTGTGTTTCTGTCTGAGCTGTCAGTGTTTGGTTTGTCTCCTCCTGCTGGTTGAGTAGAGTCACTGCGGCCTGCTGCTCCCTCCGCAGCCTGCTCAGCTCTGATTGGCTGCGGTCCACCTCCCGCTGCAGACGCTCCAGCTCCTCTGATCACAAACAACAACAGTGTGAGATCAATCTGCTGTCCTGTTGTGTCCTCGTGGGTTTGTCTGATATGAAATGACGTACCGGTGTCGAAGCGTTGGTGGGCGTGTCCTCTCTCCTCCTGGGTGATTGGCAGGTCGTTCAGCCTGTCCAGAGTCCTGATGTGGTAGAGCAGGAAGAGGCGGGAGTGCTTCAGTGAGGAGGCGGGGTTTTCTGAAACAGAAAGCTCTGATAGGCTGCTCAGAGAACGCAGTCTGGACACCTCGTACAGCTGCAAGCACACACACACACACACACACACACACACACACACACACACACTGATCATTTCTGATCATCAACTAATCATCTAAGTCATTTATCAAGCAAAATTACAAACCAGTAACCAACCATTCTCTGGTTGTAGTTTCTCCAATATGTGAGAGTTTCTGTTTTTGTCTCTTCATGTTTTCAACTGTTGGTCGGACAAAACAAAACATCTGAAGACGTCAGACTAGGACTTTTTATAAGCAGAGACTCTCTGTATTGCCTGAAATAAAACATCAGAATAAATGATTACAGTTTTATGAAACACAATATTATGTGTGAGTCTTATTGAGCGAGCAGTGGGACTACATCACACAGATGAGGCCACATATTTAATGATAGTAACTACAGTGACCAGATGAGAGCGAGACGATCTGTCTAATTCAGCTCAGCAGCAGTCTGATCGCTCACATCACAGGGAATAATCAGAGCAGTGCGGCACGATGACAGGAAGCAAAAAACCCTCTGAGTCACAGTCAGGACACACACACACACACACACACACACACACAGCCGGTACTCACAGATGTGATGAGGTTGTGTTGCAGGTGGAGCGTGTGCAGTGAGTGCAGCTTCTTCCCCAGCCACACGGGAACATGGTCGATCCTGTTGTAGGACAAGTTCAGATGCTGCAGACTGGACAAGAGCTCCAGTCCCTCAATCCTCCTACAAACACACACACACACACACACACACACACACACACAGAAGCCAAAGTTACACACCCTCTGACGACCATGAATGTCTGAACCAAGCTTCATGACAATCCATCTGATAGTTGAGATCAAATGTCGAATGTGTCAAACATTATCAGGCCGTATCGTGCTTTACCTACATAACCACTTCTGTGCGTGCGTGTGTGTGTGTGTGTGTGTGTATCTGTGTGTATGCATGTGTGTATATCTGTGTGTATGCATGTGTGTGTGTGTGTGTGTGTGTGTGTGTGTGTGTATGTGTGTGTGTGCGTGAGTCTCACTGGATGTTGTTGTGGGCCAGCTGCAGCTCTCTCAGCTGTGTCAGAGCGTTCAGTCTCTCCATCCTCTGGATCAAGTTGTGGTTCAAGTTTAAAACCTGCAGACGCTGACAGCCATGGAGGTTCTCTATGAACTGAGACAGACACACACCCTGATAAAACGCCACAGGAAGTAATAATAGCACTAGTAATAACAGTGGTACAAGCAGTACTAGCAGTAGCAGTATTAGTATTGTCACTAAAAGCAGAAGCAACAGTAACAGCTGAGTACTTGCAGTATCAGTCTGTTCTGACCTTGATATGTTTGTTTCCAGTTGAGGACGACAGATTCAGGGAACGAACCAGAGCCAGAGACTGACAACCAGTCAGCTTCAACAGCAGCTTCTCTGTTATGTACCTGACACCTGACAGGAAGGGGAGTGATTATAAAGCAGAGTCATAATGTGAGTCATGTGGTATCAAACTATTGTGTACAGGTTGCCTCCTCCACCTCCTCTGTTCTCCTGGGAGTCTGCACCTCCTCCTGTCCCCCTCTGCTCCTCCATCTCTGGAGACAGCTGGACCGGATGAAGACAGGACATTCAAGAGGAAGAAAAGTAAAGAAAGGTTAGACAATAATACAGAGAGAGACAGGTGGCGAGACAGCTGATATGTATAGAGAGGATGGTGAGACAGGTGGGCAGACAGACATGTGTGACGCAGCCATGTTTGTGATGCCTAACCATAATCTAATCTGCATGGAGAGCTGAAGTGTTCAATATCATTCAAATAAATAAGACATTATGAAATAGATACTCATGTGAATAAATATAGACAAAATATGTCAATTAAACACTCCTCATAGACAAAGACTGTGATGAAAAGTGTCATTAGGAACTCAAATGGAAAGCAGAGGTTTGATTTTGGAAGCTGACATCTTGAAAAACAACCTGCTGAAATGAAACATACATCAACAAGAACGAGGCCGTGCTTTATTACATATGTTTCATTGCATTTTGTATTCTGTATTTATTCATACGATTATTTAGTTTATTACTGATATTTTTCAACTTTTCTCTCTTTACTTCTCAAGTCTGAACACGTCATCATCGGGTCACAGAAAACTGAAGACGTTAGCCAGCTGCTAATTAAGACTAGCTAGTTAGCAAACTAAACTAGTCTTAACTAGGAATTAATGTCAATAAACACATAACCAGTAAACCGTCGTACTGGGCAGAATGGGCCGTTACACTCGCATCGACTAACTGACCTAGATGTTGGTAGTTAAACTAGCTAGTTGGTAAAGTGACCAGATAATTAGCTTTAGCATGGTTAGCGTGTCAGTATTTGGTCACCATAGCAACCCGAAGCGCTTTAACTCGCGGTAACTTTAAACTCGGCGAGCTAACCGGTCAGACCACCGGGCTTCTTACGGTCGTCACGTTAAAGTGATGAAGACAAACTGACGGTTATCGGTAACTTTACCTTTGCTAACGTTAGCCAGGTTGGGTTAGTTAATCCTCGGTCTCCATGGAAACCCGCTGATACAAAGAGGGTTACGCTACGTAAAGTTAACTACTTATGTTACCGGGGAAACGTCTTTAACGTGTGTTTGTTTCGCAGCGGCAGAAATATTCAAGTTTCCTTCGGAGCTGTTTCCTGAGAGCTCGAGCTGCAGGTGGATGTTGCCTTCAGGGTCTCCTCATAAGCTCGTTTTATTTCCTTTCAAGTTTCAAAGCTTGTACTTGCGATATCAGGAGATACCTGCTGGTTCTTTGAATAAAGAACTTATATGCCATATCGATCATTCCGCGACCAGATAGTGACCACCGCGTCTTCATACCCCGTGATCGTTTTTTTAGGCTACCTACAAAGTATCGTGGATTGTTAACAGACAAGTTTAACGTGTGCTAAACAGACTGTAGTGATATTTCCGACAGCTCCAAAAGCAGCGTGTGTGTTGGCTTGCTGGTTTGCTTTGTTAGGTCAAAATAAATCAAAATCCTGCTTGAGTGAAAGAACCATTGTCAAAATAAAGTATTCAAAGTAAAAGTAGTCATCATTCAGCTTTTATCTTTCATTGCAGAAGGACTTAGTGATAAACTGCACTTAGTGATAGTGAGACACAGCTCTCCACCAGCATCTCCATTAAACCAAATCATATAATATACATCTCTGTAGTGACTTCTGTGAGCGTCTCTGAGGCTGTATGTCCTTGTGATGTCTGGATGACCTGATTAAATAAAGGTGGTGTATCTTGTGGAGGATTTCCTCAGACTTGACAAGGAGCACTGAAGCTGCTGGAGGCTGGTGTGATGGCCTGACTCCAGTCTCGGACGCTTCATGTTGGTTTGTCCTTTCATTGGTCACCCATCTGTATATCATGCAGATTGTTGGGTTATTATTGGGCCCCTGTGTTACCAGTGTAACTATCAGTGACACTCAAGAGACCACACAGGGAATTATTTTACCTTTATTGGCAGATTTTTAAATTATGGCACAATTTGGGAAAGGAGAAATTAAATCTATTTACATTTGAAATGTAAATTCTGAACTACCAACACTTTCTGATTCGAGGAAGCAGTTTTTCCTGTATTTTTCTTCCTCATCTTTGTCTCCACATCACCTCCTCTTCATGACTAAATTAAACAGTGCAGTGAAAATCTGGTCTGCTGAGTTAAGATGAGTCAGGGCAGCTGGCTAACTGCAGATCCAGAGCGAAGGCTGCCAGCTGGGAAGTGTAGTTCGAACAGTCAGAAGAACTACAGTCTTTTACAGACTGCCACAGCTCCACCAGAGCCTCCGAGTCCAGAGGAAGACGATACCTACAAGACAAAACACGTCAGAGTCCCATCACACTGGAAGAAGAAGAACTACAGGTGAGAGAGTGGTAGAGAGACACCCACTTGAAGCCTTGGCTGAGCGTGACCTCTGACCCTCTGGCTCCCATCACCAGGTACTGTTTGTTGTTCTGGATGTCAACAGCGTTGCAGGTGACCTTCTTTATCAGGTCCACCTCAGTACCTGAACTCACCCCTTCAAACTCTACAGGAGACGAGACAAGAGGCGTTGGAGCATGATGTGTAATAATGTAACAGCAGGTCATGTGACATTAGGTAAAAAACATGACAATGAGACATAAAGCTGCGACATGAGGACACGTCTTTATGAGAGACGGACATACAGTGGCTCAAAGCACTGCGACTTATGGAAACACAAGCAAACAGAGAAACCATGACAGTCACAGAGAAACTAACTGGGTAACTTCTACAGACGAACCTAACGTGTATTTCTGAGGCAGATATTGATATTTGACCCAGTAACTGTCATTTGATGCTCATTCCAAACAAACATTTTTGTTAAGGATCTCTTAAATGTGAAGCAGACCTGTCGTGTTTCTGTCAGTGATCTCAAACTGTTTAAAAATGACCTCCAACATATCTGACATGTACTGATGATCAGCTGGCTGACACTGAGACGTCTGTTAGATCAAAGCACTCTGTGCTGTTCTTTATTGTTGTGTTTCTGTGATGTTTTCTGGATTCACACATTTCTTCATGCTGCATGTGTGTTGTCAAAGTGCTGAGGATGTTTTCCGTCATTGACTTGTTAAGCTGCTGTGCGTTGAGCCCTCTGGGCCACCGTATGGACATTACATCATGTAATACATACAGACATCTACAACTCAAACTGTAGGACACGTTACGTGTCATTCAGACATGTGTTCATGTGTTTGAACTGCTGTGACCTCTGACCTCTTCATTACTCAGTGAGTCTCTCTCTCTCTCAGGGCAAGAGACCATCAGGAGAAATGGTTGAATCAGAAGCTGTTCTCCAGGGAGACTTCAGGAAACATTTTGTTTATTCCATTTTTGCTAAATAACTTGTTCCTTGTGTGAGGTTCAATCAGATCAGTCAACCTGATAATTTGGTTCCAGACTGTGAACACTGACAGGATGATTCTGTTTCAAACTGTTATTTCACCTTTATTTTTCTTCAGGACTTCAACTACGGTGGCTGTGTTGGTCACAAAGTCTCCTTCTGCTGCTGTAGACGTCACAGTCACCTTGAAAGCTGCAGGGAGACAAACAAGGGAGACGAGCGAGACACAAGAGGAAACATGGTTAGTTTGAGTGTGTGTGTGTGTGTGATGTCTCATATGGATTTCTGAATGTCAAGTATATGACATAAATGCACTTTTGCATATTTTCAGTTGAAACTCAAACAGGTTTGAGGATCAGGTTGTAATATGTCTCTGTTCAAGAGGGTTAAATGTACTTGTGAACTCTCGTCCTCACCATATTTGATGTGAGGCCGGCAGGTCTCTTTAATACGTCTGTCTGCTGTCAGAGTCACGTCGACGTTTCCTCTGTAGGCAGCGCACGCAGCTAAACAACAACAACAACAACAACAGCATGTAATGTCTAGTTACAGCTAAAAACATACACAACATATTCAGCATATGACAGTTACAACACACAAAGTACACAACAACATGTGACACCACATGAAAACTTCATCTGACATCAACCAGCTGCAGTGATGTGAGTGACAGCTGATCTCAGCCAATCAAAAGGCAGACGCTACCTGTCATACACTGACACTGTTCACCCACACAGAGGCGCTGCAGCGTCTGCTCCTGGCTGGAGAACTGTTTGGTGCACATGCTGCCTGCAGGAGGAAAGATGGATAATTCATGAACAATCCAACATTTTAAAAGAATCCTCCAGAGTCGGATGTTTCAGATGGATTTTATTTTGATGGAGCTAGGCTAACAGTTTCCCCCTGCTTCCCGTCTTTGTGCTAAGCTAGGCTAAACACGTCCTGGACTTGTCTCTGTACTCGACACACATCTCACCTGACTCTGTGTGGAAGCGTTTTTCTGCCAGGTAAAGAAAACAAATGCTAAGAATGACACAAAAAAACTCAAACTTGTAAGACTTGAAAATCTGGATAAAAAATCCTGACTTCATGTCTCATAACTAGTATGTCTTAATGTTTTATTTACCATGAATAATTCCTAACTTTTCATCAGTTTTTATCTTTTCCTGAGCTTCCATATCTCTGAGATGTTGTGTAGTTGTAGTTAAACTAATCCACAGCTCTTTTCTGTCTGACTCTGAAGACTGTAAAACTACAAACAGACCAGAACAAATCCCAGGATGCACAGTAGATCCTGACTCTCACCTTTGTCCTGAGGCTCATAGACGCTAAACAGGGACTTGCTGGCCCCGCTCACAATGAAAGTGGTCCTGAGCCGAAAACCAACGCACAGGAAGACATCTGAGGGAACCTAGCAACCAGACAGGAAGTTATCATAACACAAAGAGGAACAAATCAAACCAAAAATGACACTGATAAAAGATAATTCTACAGGATCTACATGTCATAAATCACATAATCTTTATATCAATGCTTTTAATTATATCACCTTCATATTACTTAAATTTTCAAAACATACGATGGATTTAGTGAAAAAAACTAACCAAATTCACACAAAGTCCATTTTCATTTTCTCTAAACATAAATTTTCATTGTACTGTAGATAACAGTCAACTCTCAGATGTCGGAGCGTCCTTGAACACACCAACAAAGAGAGTCTAACTCTAACAAGCAGCTGATGGAGGCCAGAACAGGTTTAAGTTCAGGAAAACAAACTCAGATTAGGGACGTGTCTGCATCTGGAGGTTTGAGCAGGTGGTGCTGGTGTTACTCACAGCGTCCATCTGAATGACCACAGTGTTTCCTTGGAGTTCATAGTGGGAGATGAGCGGCTCCTCTATGTCTCTGAACTGCAAAACAACACTTCAGTTATACTTAAATATACTGAACTGTTCAAAAGGAACTTTAGCCAAGTTTAACTGAATGTCCAGAAAATCTTCCAAATAAAACGTGATCAGCGGCTTCTGTCTGTGTGAACATGAGTTCACTGGTTGAGAACCATGTAGAGAACATGATGGAAAGATGACATTTGTGTTGTGAGGAAGGTTACAGTCTCCTCATCGCTCCGCACAGATCTGATGCTTCCAGCTCTTCACTGTCACCGCTTCATGTACGGCACAAATTGAAAATGTGTATAAAACACGTGAATGGAAACCCTCAGTGTCTGTCCTCATGCTGAGGGACGTCATCAGACAAGTGCTGAACATAAACAGACCTGAACTAAGAAAAGTTCACCTGTCTCAGGTCCTCCAGGTAAGCCTCCAGACCTGTTGGCAGCTGGATCTTCATCACCGTCAGACTGGACTGTGTGAACACCTCATTAGGAGGGGGTTTGTACCTGTAACACACACACACACACACACACACACACACACACACACACACACACACTCTTCAACCTCCTACTGGATATCAGCTACAGAATATTTAGATGTTTAACAGAAATTAAAACTAAACTTCATCAGACTGATGATTAATGTCAGTTTTTTTATCCTCTTGAATAAAAATATTTTTCATTATTAGTAGAATTTAGAAAGACTGATTTTGTGGGTTATTAAGTACAAAATAATGTTTTTTATTAATGTATTATGTGCACTAGTCTCTCTGTAAAGTGACTCGTGGGTTCAGACATGAGACCGTCACCTTCACATTTCATAATAAAGTGCAGGTCTGAAAGGGCCTCAAGATAAAATGAGAAACGCTTTAATATTTACAGTGACATCATTTCCTCCAAGTTAATTAATATTTGAGGTAAAAGTGTGTAAAAATCAGTTTTCTTACTTTGCACAGGCCACCAGGTGAGAAGAACCCATGCTGGGATCTGAGGAGGAGGAGAAGAAGAAATGTACTCTGGTAACAGACAGACAGGTAGACAGACAGGTAGACAGGTAGACGGAGGTAAACAGAGACAAGATGCAGCAGCCACTTGTCTACAGCAGCATCTTCACAGTGGGTCAGAATGATTCATTAAAAAGCCCTTTTGCAGTAGGAAGGTACTGTAGGTTTACAGTGTATACTTTAGTTATCACAATCATTTTAACAGTTATGTTTTGAATATTTTTTTATTCTTTTTAGAAGGTTTCACTGTTGTGGAACGACAAGACTGTGTGACTGTATGTAAGTGTAATAACGATAAAGTTGAATTGAATTCTTACTGGTGTTGTCGGTGCCCGCCACCTCTATAGTGATGTTGAAGTTACATTTCTCTGTGGACGCGACCGTCTCATAGTAAACTGTCTTCAGCTGGAAACACAGTCAAAAACACAGTTAGATGTCGACAGAACTGGAACAAGTCCAACACTGTGACGCTGTATTAAACCACACCCACCTTCACGCTGGACACGCCCCTCCCATAACCTGTGGACGCGGTGATGTCATCATCCTTCGTCACCTGGGAGAAAAAAAACAGGTAGTTTAGAGCTGTCTCCCTGTCATGCACCTGTCTCACTGTCCTGCAGCTGTCTCACGCTCACCTGGATGGGCGAGGACACAGGTTGGCTCTGATGGAGGTGGACTTGTCCCAGATCTCCTTTCTTTCTGTAGCTGATCCTGATGTTCTGATCGAGGACGGCTCGAGGGACGATTCTGCTGTACTCTGTCAACGCCTCCAGAGTCAAGGCTGTGTCCTGAGAGAGAGAGGTGAGAGAGAGACAGAGACAGACAGACACGAGAGACCGACAGAAAGAGACAGACACAAGAGACCGACAGAGTGAGACAGAGAGAGACAGACACAAGAGACCGACAGAGAGAGACAGTGAGAGACAGAAAGACAGACAGACAGACACAAGAGAGAGAGACAGAGAGAGATAGAGACAGAAAGACAGACAGACAGACACAAGAGAGAGAGACAGAGAGAGATAGAGACAGAAAGAAAGACAGACACAAGAGAGACAGACAGAGAGAGACAGACACAAGAGACAGACAGAGAGAGACAGAGAGAGACAGAAAGACAGACAGACAGACAGACACAAGAGAGAGAGACAGAGAGAGATAGAGACAGAAAGACAGACAGACAGACACAAGAGAGAGAGACAGAGAGAGATAGAGACAGAAAGAAAGACAGACACAAGAGAGACAGACAGAGAGAGACAGACACAAGAGACAGACAGAGAGAGACAGAGAGAGACAGAAAGACAGACAGACAGACAGACAGACAGACAGACACAAGAGAGAGAGACAGAGAGAGACAGACACAAGAGACAGACAGAGAGAAACAGAAAGACAGACAGACAGACACAAGAGAGAGACAGACAGACACAAGAGACAGACACATGAGAGAGACAGGTAAGTGAGAGACAGACAGAGAGAGAGAGACAGGGACAGGTTGGAGGTCACATGTCACCCAACCGACCAGAGGAAATGAACATCTGAATGTGTGTGTGTGTGTGTGTACCTGTACAGAGTAGAAACCCGCTCCGTAGTTCTGATCCAGGGTCAGCCAGGACAGGATGGGGTTGGCGTACTGAATTCTCCCCTTCAACACAAAACAACAGGTCTTATTTCAAAGTGAATCGTCAGTTTGTTGATGTGAACGCCGAATGTGAATCAGAATGAATGTTGACTCCAGTTGCATCTGACATCTGTCCGTTTCATTATGTACAAACAGTTTGGGGCCTGAAGCCTTTAACCCTCTCTGTGAGGACCTCCTGCTGTCGGCCTCAGCAGTGAACTATAGCATGCTAACATGTTAGCTGTGTCACCATCCAGGTTTATTTGCTTGCTGCTCAGCTGATTGTATTTTTTATTGCTGGCAAATGTGCTTCTGAAAAGGCTCTGAATATGTTTGTAATTTAATAAAAACTGAGAAAGTGTTTTTAATTTTTGTGTATGGAAGCAATTCATTTCTTTGTTAAACCACTGGAGGGCGACGACAACAAGACTGAACAGGAAGCAGCAGCACCTTGAGCAGCACCGTCAGCAGGACGTACGCCGTCATCTCCACCGTCCGACCGCTGGATTCATCGGGTTTCAGCCAATCAGTCACGCTGGACTCCTGCCAGTACCTGAGAGTAGGGGAGTTAACTGCGCACACACACACAGACACACACACACACACACACACACACACACACACACACACACACAGTTTTATAAATGAATATAAACAATAATTTGTTTTAGACACACATGAACCATCAGTCTTTATATCTATGTTAAAAATGTCTGTAACCTTGAGTGTGTCCATGATGAAGACCCCCCCCCCCCCCCCGACACACACACACACACACACACACACACACACACACACTAAGAAAAACACACACACGTTTCTGTCGAGCCAGGCGCTCCAGGCTGCTGAGCAGCTCAGAGGCTATCATGTTGTTGGAGTCATACAGGGTCAGAGCGTAGGTCGCCACCGCACGCACATACACACTCTTCACTCCCAGGGCATGCTGGGAAATGTACTTTGCTGCAGACTTCATGCTGTCATATTGAAACTGAGAGGAACAAGAGAGGAGAGATAAAGGGAAGTTATGTCATTTAAAATTGTGATTAACAGCTGCAGGAGAGGAAGAGGAGGATGAAGAGCTGACAGGATGAAGATGACAGGAGGTAGAGGAGGAGGCGTATTCTCACTTGGACTTGCAGGATTTTGTCTTGGATTCTCGTCGCTTTGTGTAAGGCGATCAACACGAAGGACGTCAGATACACTGATTGGTCGACTGCATCTGTCGTCGCTGCCTGCAGCCAATCAGAAAGCACAAATGTCTGAAAATCAATTCAGTTACTCAGAATAAAGGAGTAGAAGAAGAAGAGGAGCGCCGCTGACTTTGATGGATCTGAAGGAGGATTTGTCTGTGAAGGATCCGTCCTGCTGCTGAGCGTTGCGGATCAACCAGCTCACCGCCTCTGACAGAGGCTGACGTGCAGAGACCACCGGGTCCACCACAGACAGGGTCTTCACCACCAGAGCTGTCACCCTGAGAGAGAGACAGGGGGAGAGAGAGACAGGTGTCATCCTTAATACGACCACCAGAAGGCACCAAAGTAGATCCTACACATAAATACATATTATTAGAAGTCATATTAGAATATGGGGTTATTACGACTGATGCAGTATTTTAATAGCTTTAATTCGTTTTAATAGCAGCAGCTTGTGGAACTGGAGCAAATATATACAGAACCATATTTTTGTGCTCTCACTTTTATAGTTTCAAGTTGACTCCAAAACTACAATGAAACCATCTGGAGGCTATGATTGGTCGGGGACCAACGTGTAGTCTGTCACGTGTCGCGGTCGAGTGACGACAAGAAGTTATGACTCTATAATAATCTGACAGCATTAGATGGTTGTGTGTGTGTGTTCTGACCAGGTGCTGGATTCTCTCTTGGCCCACATGCTGTAGCTGGAGTCTCCTTTTCTGAATGAAACGATACCGATCAGACCTGCACACACACACACACACACACACACACACGCAGAGTCAATAAACAGGACTTTAAACTCCTCAGGTGTGTCTCCTCAGTGTGTCCTCACCATTTCTGATCTTCTGTCTCAGATCTGCTGAGTTCTTGTGGATGTCTGGTCCCAGGATGTCCCAGTGCCTCGTCGTCTCCAGGTACAGATACACCTGGATCAGGGGGAGGAGTCCACCGAGCTCTGCCTCTGCTGAACCGACCGGCAGGTTGACGAGCTGTTGGACGCCTTTGGGGCTGAGCACCACTGACAGGAAGTCACCAATAACCTCACCTGGAACATAAAACAAACACATCACATGTGTAGTTACACTGACCAACCACAGGGGGAGATAGAGGCTTCAGGTTCTCGTCTTCGGTCTTGTGGTCTCGGTCTCGATGGCATCCCTCAACTCTGATCGTTGTGACATTCAGGATTTTTGGGAGCTGCATCTCGAAAGACTTTACGTCTTTATATTGTAATATCTATGTTGCTGTTGATTATATCTTCACTTAGCTTCACTTAGCTTCACTTAGCTTCACCTAGCTTCACCTAGCTGTACATCAGTTTGCTCCAGTTTAACTAGCAACTAGTTACTGTGTACTTTTGTAAGGCAGCGCAGCTGAGGGTAGTACTGGGTTTAGATATATCAGTTATTACGGTTGTGACTCATGCAGCTTTTTACGTCATAAGACGTGCAGAGCTGTGTTGGGGGGGGTCACACTGATTGTGGATGAGTAACTGGGACCGAGGGACGGACTGGGAAAAGGCTTGTTTTCATGCCTTCCCAAGTCTTACCATTGATGGTCAGCTCTCGCTCCACGGCTGTGTTGGGAACGATGTTGGCCGGCAGTATGTTCTTCAGCTCCACCGTTCTCTTCTCTGAACCTACAACAGCAGGAAAACACAGCGATACTGAGCAGCTTCAACAGACTGACCTGCTGTCAGAGCAGGCCGACCTCACACAGACCCTGTTGATGAAGATCAGAGTTAATGTACCATAGAGTCCCTGTGGGTCGAGTCTCCCTCCAGAGAACACCTCCGTCCTCAGTCCTTCAGGCTGGAAACACATCAACACCAAAGATCAACTTCCTGGTTTACATTCACAAAATGTTTAAAGCAGTTCGACACCTGTTTCAGGCATTTTTAGTGAAATTTGATGTTTCTGCCCTCTGAATGGTTCAACTCGTCATGGCGGTCCTTCTCCTCCCCCCGCAGCTCTCCTGACATTCCCCACCTGTCCACCACACGTCCTCAGAGATTCCAGCCCTTGACCTCGCCTCGCAGTGTCTTACCTAGCTACTGCTCGCTAATACAGTTTTACTTCTTGAAACCCCATTTTGAGACTGAATGACCATGTCCCAGTATGGTGTTGGTAATTTTCAGGTCAGAATGGAGTCATTTCAATGACTAATTGAAATTGACTGAATAATATGTGAAAGACAAATGAACTAATTTCTGTTTTAATGCGAAATCTTACTCAAAAACCTGCATGCTTCTGTGGAATCAAGTGTGGATTCTGATTGGTTGAACCGTATGCCACCACCTAAAACTCTTCTTCAGAGGTTGATTTACTTGTTTGATCTGAGTGACAGGCGTTACTTCACTAACGTTACATATCTGTTGGTAATGTTACTGCAGATTTAAGGACTGAAAATCAGACAGCAACAAAACAGCTGAGAGAAACCATGAAAGCATGCAGGCAGCATGAAGTTAACGTGACATCATGGAGGGTTGCGCAGGTAACGTCTTTTCTTTAAGTATTTCTCGGGGGATTTTCATGCCTTTATTATAGATTTGACAGTAAAGAGTTGAAAGGAAATGAGGATGGAAGATGCAACAAAGGTCCCCCACCAGACACCAACCAAGTACTTTAAGGTTTATAGTCACGTCCTATATATTATGACGTTTTTTGTGGGCGGAGCTTAGGTGGAGGCAGAATTCCCTGAACACGTTAGCTAACGCTAGCTAGCAAGTTTGATAGGGTTGTTTTTTAACAATGGTTGAAGAAAATAGGAGTTTTTCTGAATATGTACGGTCACAACTAGCTAACTAGCTAAAGAGTTAGCGTAAGGAGAGAAGTGACCTATTCCTCTGATGAGGTGGACATGACAAACCTTTAGACACATGACCATAGCTACGACAGACAACACTTTATTCAACCTCACGTGATATGAAGTGTGAGCTACCAACACGACGGTCCAGTCCTCTCGTCTTCCAGCGTTTAACCACAGTTGTCTTTGATCGTTTTGACTGGCAGCGGCAGCTCGTATGTGATAACATTTAGATTTGGAGCCGTTACTCCTTCGACTCTGGCAGCCAACAACTCAGCAGGATGATGTTTTCGGGAGGTTTTGTAGCCGACGACTCTGAGGTGATTTGTGTTCGCCTCCAGCTAACGCCGTGAAGTGATCATGATGTCTGCACTAAAGGGTCTATTATATCCTATTCATGTATAAATGAAATATAAAAAGATATATATTAAGGTGCATTTTCATTAAACCTTATGCATTTATATATAACCTTGAATGTTCAGTGTTTTGACAAAATGTAGTCCAACTGTAACCGAAACGTCGGCCTTTTGACCTGCAAATGACCAAATCACTGTTTATGGGGGGGGGGATTTTAACAGGACCTCTAACAGAAACACTGAGCTGCTTATGGTCAATCTGTGTTCATATCTACAGTTTATAATCATCAGCGTTTATTATTCATCCTTCCACGTACGTACCACCACTCGCAGCTTCTTCTCCAGGATGTCTTTCGGTCCATGGCGAGTCTTCAAGGTAAAGGTCAGGGTGTGTTCTCCAGGCTCCAGGCCCAGCAGGGTGAAGGTCACTTTCCCCACCCCCCCTGCAGACAGGCTGCTCCAGCTGCAGGTGGTGGAGTGCAGTCCCGCCCCCCCAGCAGCCGGCTGGGACTCCAGCAGGCAGAGTGACGGGCCGACCTTCAGCGTCACACAGTACTGAGGAGGAAACAAGATGGAGGCGACACACAGAGAATCATAAGACAGCTGTCTTCACATGAAGCATTCAAACACTCACACATGTTAGCTCTCCCACTAACTACAGCTCCCGGCAGGCTGAGCCAGCGAGCCACTGGCAGAGAATCATGGGATATGTAGTAGACTGTGTGGTTGGTACCGTGATGATGTCGGGCTGCTGGTTGTACACTGAGCCTCTCAGCTCCAGCTGTTCTCCTCTGACCACCTGATACGGCAGCGGGACGTCCAAGTGGAGCGGCAGACTGACCGACACCTGAACCGGCTCCGCAACACAAATACCTGGAGGAGAGACACAGTTCAGACGCCTGAAGTTTAATTCAAACAACCCAGTTAAACCAGTTCAGACGCCTGAAGTTTAATTCAAACAACCCAGTTAAACCAGTTCAGACGCCTGAAGTTCCTCAGTGATCGCGTCCTACAACAAGGAGAAGATGTCTACTATCTCCTCTGGTGTTCTTATATTACCAGTATCTGGAGACGTGTGGGTTCGAATCCCATCGCCGTCGCAGTCTGCCATGTTTACATTATAACAACCCTCAGAAACGTCCTCGTTGATACACTGACAATAATCACATGTCCTTGACACATGATAACGGACGAGGTGGCCGAGTGGTTAAGGCGATGGGCTGCTAATCCATTGTGCTCTGCACTCGTGGGTTCAAATCCCATCCTCGTCACAGGCTGCTTTACTTTAGTCTGCCATGTTTACATGCCAACATTATGACTGGCTCCGTTATAACAACCCTCTTTGGAACAATGAGACCAGTTTCTGCACATGTACTGGGACTGAACTAATGACAGGGCTGCTGTGGACAACAGAACCACCTGCAGCTCAACGTGACAAAGACAAAGGAGCTGACTGTGGATCTGAGGAGGACCAAGGTGCCCATGACCCCTGTTTCCATCCAGGGGGTCGGACTTAGACTTTTATTAATGCAGAAACACACAGCAGACAGCACTGTGTCAATAAGAAGTAGAATTATTTTTTTAAAAAGAAAAAACAACATACAAATAATAAATACAGATATAAAAAATATGGGGGACAAAAATAAATATATACACGGAAAAACATAAAGTATGTACCGATTAAACAGCTAAACAGTCTTATAGCCGTAGGAATGAACGGCCTGCGGTAGCGCTCCTTCTTACACCGTGGGTGTAGCAGTCTGCTGCTGAAGGAGCTGCTCAGGGCCCCCACAGTCTCGTGCAGGGGGTGGGAGGTGTTGTCCATGATGGATGTCAGCTTCGCTAACATGCTCCTCTCCCCCACCTCACCCCCACAGTCCAGAACAGAGCCGGCTCGCCTAATCAGTCTATTGAGCCTCCTCCTGTCCCTGTCCGTGCCGCCGCCCCCCCCCCCAGTGTGGACATTATAGAGGATTACAAGCACCTGGGAGTCCACATAGACAATAAACTGGACTGGGTAAAGAACACTAATGCCCTCTACAAGAAGGGCCAGAGCCGTCTCTATTTTCTGAGGCAGCTGAGGAAACTGAGCAGGATTTCAGAGGGATACAGGTACTGAAATGAGGGGATGAAGGAAGGAAGGAAAGAAATGAACAAGTGGAAGAATAGATAAATTAAATGAAGGAAGAAATAAGGGATAACAGGAAAAGGGAGGGATGTTGAACATTAAGGAAGGATAAAGGAAGTAAAGAAACTCACCGTCCTTGAACATGCCGACGGCCTTGATCTGCCAGGTGGAGAGAGAGTCTGGGAGACGCCTCGAGGCCGATGTCAGGCCGCGACTAAAGACACGAAATACAAAAAGCTCACTACTGAAAGAGGAGGAATTCAGATTGTAAAGACGGTATAAAGTTAGCCCTGCAGTGTTCTCTGTTCCCTCATTTAGTTTGATCACAACTAATAAATTCAGTTTGACTGCCACCTCATGTACACAAGGCTCCTCACTGTAAACAACAGACTTGTTTACAGTGAGGAGTTGGTTTCTCTTTCACTACAGCTGCTTTTATTCAGGGCTGGAAGGAGTACTCAGAGTAGTAATACTACAGTGTAGTTCTCTAAGTACTCTATAAGTAAAAGCCTTGCATTCAAAATTGTACTTTTCAGTAAAAGTAATACTTTTGTATTAGCATCAAAATGTACTCATCATGCAGAATAGTACATATTATATTATTGGATTATAATTATTGATGCATTAATGTGTTCATCATTCATATTAGTATATTTAGTTTTAACTGAAAAGTTTTCAAATAAAGTACTTCAGTAAATGTACTTAGTTACTTTCCACGACAGCTTTTATTTTTCACCTGACGCGCTGCACCTCCCACATCCAGCTCTCTGGAAAGTAGCTGCGCACCATAGATGGAGTCTGGTCGAAGTCCGCACCCAGCTCTGCACACACACACACACACACACACACACACACAGTGTGTTATAGCAATGTGACAACAGGCTCAGCTATAAGGCCCATTCAGACAGGATGATGCTCCTCTCATTGTTCAGGGGGACGTTTTAACATACGAGAACATTCAGGAGGACAAAGACGCCGGAGAGTTCACGGGGGGGCAAAGATACTGCAGGAGGTGAATTTCAGTATAAAATGACCATTGAGGTTCAGGGTACAGCTGAGCCATGCTAACGTCAGCATTACACAGTAGCAGCTAGCATAGCTTTTTAATATCTCTGCAGTTTGGCGTCGCCTGACGGCCACAAGAGGCAGATGATTTCACAGAACAGTTGACTTTTCTTCATCTAGAATCCCTGAGCTGCCTGTCAGTGTGTGTTGGGGTGTGATGTGATGAGTCCAGACTGACCGTTGCGTGCCAAGATGAGGTTCTGGTCCCGATCCAGGTGTTGCTGGATGAACTCACAGCAGTCTCTGAAGGCCTGTCTGCAGCGAGGAAGTGCACGGTATTTCTGCAGGGCGAACTGAAGGCAGGTCACACTCTTTGGGATGTACTTCATCCCCAGTTCACAGCATTGCTTCAGAGCACCGTAACTCTCAGCTGGACAGAGAGAAAGAAACACTGTGACCTGCTGTCAACGTTACTCCTTCTGGTCTGTGGTCCGATGTAGTCAACACAAACACACTGAGCAGAGCGATCCAACGTGGTAGTTTGTAGTGGGACATAAATAATGACTGCTTCATTTTCAAACACAAGACAACGTGTTGACCCGAATGTAAGACAATATTTTTTGGGTGAAATTATGTTTGAAAAAGTTGGGGTCGTATTATATTCGAGGACGTTTTCACGACAACCAGTGTTCATGTTTAATATTAACACCGGCTCATACAGAGAGTGTTGCATTATGGGTTGTTTGTAGCCTTAATATTGCTAGTCTAGTGAGTTTCTCCAAGTCTATTAAAAATAACAACACGTAAACAAGTTAACAACAATAAAGACAAAACCAGTTTCTATGGCCAAGCGTTCAAAACTTCACAAAGATGAAGCTGTGCGTCTGCAGGAGCTGAACTCGGCTGAACTCGGCTGAAACAGGAAATGTATTCCTGAATGAATCACAGCTGTACATGAACCTGAACTCTTACCTTTCTTTGTCTTCTGCTCTTCAGTCAGAGCTCTCTTTGGACGCACCACAGATGTGCACGCCTCATCTGCACACAGACAGAACACAGCTCATGTCACCACAGAGACCACCCGGTTTGTGTCATTGATTGATTGATTTGACTGATAAACATACCGCTGGTTAATGGTTGAGCGTTGGCGTTGGTCATGAAGGTGAGGCCGGCCAATCGGAAGACGTCTGCAATGTCTCTGCCGCCGCCTCCACCGCAGCCCTGGTCACTTCCCTCGATGTGACGCAGGACCTGTGGGCCACCGTACATCCGGTTACTGAGCAGCTTACTGCTGTTTCACAGCACTTTAAATATATTCACTGATGCTGTTTTTATCTTAGAAAGAAAACAAAGGTAAACAAATGTCCTCTCAGGTAAAATGGGATGTTTTCTGTGTTACCATGGTAACGGGGTCCCTGTATTTGGGTCGTAGTGTGAAGAGGCCGGAGTCTACAGCTGACAGAGCCACCAGACCTTCATGGTTGGTCTGGATGTCCAGCTGGAGGTTTGCCTTCGGTCTGTAGTCCTGCCTACGATATGACAGATCAGTCTGACACACACACACACACACACACACACACACATTCAATACAAAACATGCTTTTTTACAAAGTGTATATATAGAAATGTATACTAAGAATAACATGATTTATCTCATTAAGTTTTCATCTGTGTTTTGAATGGAAGAATGTAAACAGTTACTGTGTGAATATAATTAAATCACCACACGGCCTGTACAGTACATCCATCTAGTGTTGTTGTGTTGATATCAGGGGGAGACACTGGACTCCAGAGGCCTGAACTACGAAGCAGGATTTGAGGTTAGCGAGGTAACTTCAGGTTAAACCCTGGGTTAACTTACTGAGTTGATAACCACCAGCATGTGACCGCTGAGCGTGATGCGGCTGCTAACGAGAAGATATCCTGGGTATGTTGAACCTGCTTGGTAGTACAGGCCTCTTGTTAACTGACCAGTGTCACTGCAATATATCTCCCAGCCACCAGTGGCAGCACTGAACACACTGCTGCTGGGCAGAACTTTACTCATGGGCAGGAAGAAGTGCTGCACCATCTTCGTTTGTCTTCACTTGAATGGACCTCTCTCGTTCGGTCAACAAACATATACACAGACAACAAAAATATGTGTTTTTGTGACTCCACAACAGTCTGACGTCATTTCTTTCCCTTTTCATTTATAAGTTGCCTAAAAGATCACCCTCACACCTCCCCGGTGAGTTCATATTTTCAACATTCGTCCTATAAGAAATCTTGACTGTTCAGGGAGACAGCGATGCTGGATCACAGTACACAGCAGGAAGAGACCCTGCTGTCTGTTTGTGTGTCAACAGAGTAAAACACAGACAATAGATCTTGTCGTACCTGGAGTCCGTTGACACACTTGGCTTTAACGTCCAGCCAGACAGAGTCGGCCACCAGCTCCGACAACCCCTCCCCGTGCGGGATGTAGTAGACCAGCAGTCTGATGGACGGGACCATGGAGGGCTTCACCTCGAAGTTCACAATCTGCTTCTTATCTAGACCGGGGGTGAACGGCCGACTGCCAAAATGCACCACATTTCCTTTAGAAAGCACCTGAGGGAACACATGGGAGTGATGTCATCAGTAACCATGGAAACAGGACAAAAACTGACGACGTGCATCATCATCTCTGTTTTCTCACCAGGTAGCTGAGGGCTCTGACGGACACGTAGACGGGCATGGCTGAGTACACCTCGATGTTGGAGAATTGCCCCACCTCCAGGCCATGGCCGGGCAGCGGGGGGTTGATGTAAAGGTAACGCTGGTTTGGGGAGTGATAGGCCACCGCCGTCAGACTCAGACTGGCCTGACTGGCTGCTGGGAGGGCAGGGTCCGCTGTCTCAAACTGTGTCAACAACAGGAAGATGGCAAGTAAACAACAAGTACAACAACAAGTGAAAAAAAGCAAAATAAACAACAACAAAAACAAGTTAATAACATGTAAACAACAATAGAACGAGAATATTGACAACAAAAACAAAAAGGGAGCAGAAACACCAATCTCCTCCTCCTCACCGTCAGTTTCGCTCTGGTCCCTTCCTGCGGTGTGTTGCAGACAAAGAGAGCGAGGCCGTCTGATTGGGTGGTGCTGTGGTCAAGACAGGGCATCTCCTTTTGCCTTCCCCCCTGTAGGTACAGTTGCCGCTCAACCAGACGAACCATAACCTGGGCCACCGGATTTTCCAGGTGATCCTTCACCAGCACCTGCAGAGAAATCAAACTAGTTAGCAGCTGTCTTTACATCTGGTTTACACCTGTAAACGGTCCTGACACACACCTGGATGTTATAAGGAAGTGCCGGTTTGATGAAAGGGGGTGTGGACACCAGACTCAGGCTGTAAGGTGATTTGACAAACTTCACTTCAGCAAACTCCGCCTCCTGAGTGATACCACCTGAGAGAGAAGAGGAAGGGTGCGGATACCTGTGAGTGTCAATCTTTAAATACCAGGTTTAAGTCTTGGATCAGAGTTAGGTTAGAAGAGAGATGGACTACATCCCAAGGATGAAGTCAGTGGTGCACCAGCACAAGTAAAAATCTATATAAAACTCCTCTAATGATGAATTAATTTGAGGTAGGGAGTGGGGTGAGGTTAGGTTCAGGCACAGGGGTAGGGGTGTAGTCAGGGTGAGGGTAGTTGATATGGGATAGGTTAAAAAAGGTAGAGTGAAGAGGAGCAGGAAGGACAGCCCAGAAAATTGCCAGTCACGGAGCCCAAAAAGGGGACCCAGCAGGTCCCACAGACCAAGGGTAAGCATAGTGGTAATGTGTACCTGTTTCCTCCTGCAGCAGCACAGCGATGTACAAGTACTCTCCCACCAGACTGTTGAGATCTTTTGGTCCATTGTGTTTGGACAGGACCTTCTCCATGTTAACAGTCACGTCCACTTCACCTGATGAGGACAACTGAAGAACATAGAAAATTCTAACACCAAGCTAAAGGTAAAACTATATACATGCTGTTTATGAGCAGTAAATAAGTTAATGCCACTGTCAAAACTAGCTAACAGTATATAAAGTAGTTCAAACTAGCTAACTGTATATAGAATAGTTAAACTAGCTAACTGTATATAAAGTAGTTAAACTAGTTAACTGTATATAAAGTAGTTAAAACTAGCTAACTGTATATAAAGCAGTTAAACTAGCTAACTATATAAAGTAGTTAAACTAGCTAACTGTATATAAAGTAGTTAAACTAGATAACTGTATATAAAGTAGTTAAACTAGCTAACTGTATATAAAGTAGTTAAAACTAGCTAACTATATAAAGCAGTTAAACTAGCTAACTATATAAAGTAGTTAAACTAGCTAACTGTATATAAAGTAGTTAAACTAGATAACTGTATATAAAGTAGTTCAAACTAGCTAACTGTATATAAAGCAGTTAAAATAGCTAACTGTATATAAAGTAGTTCAAACTAGCTAACTGTATATAAAGCAGTTAAACTAGCTAACTGTATATAAAGTAGTTAAACTAGCTGACTGTATATAAAGCAGTTAAAACTAGCTAACTGTATATAAAGTAGTTAAACTAGCTAACTGTATATAAAGCAGTTAAACTAGCTAACTGTATATAAAGTATATATAACTAACTGTATATAAGTAGTTAAACTAGCTAACTGTATATAAAGCAGTTAAAACTAGCTAACTGTATATAAAGTAGTTAAACTAGCTGACTGTATATAAAGCAGTTAAAACTAGCTAACTGTATATAAAGTAGTTAAACTAGCTAACTGTATATGAAGTAGTTAAACTAGCTAACTGTATATAAAGCAGTTAAACTAGCTAACTGTATATAAAGTAGTTAAACTAGCTAACTGTATATAAAGCAGTTAAAACTAGCTAACTGTATATAAAGTAGTTAAACTAGCTAACTGTATATAAAGCAGTTAAAACTAGCTAACTGTATATAAAGTATATATAACTAACTGTATATAAGTAGTTAAACTAGCTAACTGTATATAAAGCAGTTAAAACTAGCTAACTGTATATAAAGTAGTTAAACTAGCTAACTGTATATAAAGCAGTTAAAACTAGCTAACTGTATATAAAGTAGTTAAACTAGCTAACTGTATATGAAGTAGTTAAACTAGCTAACTGTATATAAAGTAGTTAAACTAGCTCCACCTCGAGCAGCCACAACAGACCAATTCTGCTGTAACATTGATGCATCAGTATTAACGATCTATTTGATAATCATAATATTCCAGTAAAGGGAAATTTCTCTGCAGTATTTTCACTTAAGTAAAGGATCTGAAAACCTCCTCCACCAATGGTGAGGAGATTGGAGATGATAGAGAAAAGGGTTCAAATATGTTTATATACTCCAAACTAAGATAGCAAGTATTGTTTTGTAATTGTACTGAAGAGTAGGTATTGTATGGAAAACTCTGAAATGATACCCCGTCCTAGAAATATTTCCCAGCTGCAGTTCAGTGCACATTTGCTAGTTGTTATTTGATCAGTATATTAAGAGTGTTTATTGCTGTATAGTCATGTTGATGTCTCTTACTATCTCTCTGGAAACAGAGCTGGGGATGAGAACCGGAGGATCCTTCCCTCTAACGTGGCCGTAACGCAGAAGCACCTCACCATCGGCCACCGGAGCACCATGGAGATACCTGAGAAAAACACGTGTGTTATAATTCACAGCTTGATATGTTTTGACCTAGTTTGTCTTCTGGAAATCTGAACATGACGTCAGCATGTTATTCACCTGGCGGAGACCTTGAAGTTGAAACGCTTGAAGCTTCCGTAGCTAATGTAGTTTACTTCTGGTTCCACGAGGATGGAGACACTGGGAAGAACTGACACAAAACAGTTAATAATTTACATTTGACACTTTATTTATATTTAACATGATACCACCATAACACCAGCCGTTTGGTTGAAATTAAAACTGAATGTTTTCTTGTGGTGTTACCATATTCTTTCACTTCAAAGTCTGTTTTCGCTGTTGTGGTGAAGTCATCAGAGTAGGAGGCATGAATAGTCCAAATCCCAGACCTGGAATCCCATTAAAAACATTATAAACAGCCTGGAATCAGAATGTTTATAGATGAAACATCTCACTTGTCGTAAGTTTTGGTTTTTAAAGTTCTTACTTCGGTTTAATGGGGATCTTGAAGGGGTTTTGCATGGACGGGATTCCATTGTTGACATCAATCATCTCCACAATGTCCACTATTATATGATCCGGGTCCTGTGGGAGACAAGATCACTGATCTAAGATCACTGATCTAAGATCACTTTGACATGAAAGAATTCAACATGTAGCAACATGTTGGGACGTGTTGCTGCACCCTGGTGGTCCTGCAGGTCATTACACTCACCTTGAAGGTCAGGAAGACGCTGCGATTGGCCGGCCTCAGCTCCTGGTTCAGAGAAAACGCCCTCACTTTGACTGGACACACACACACACACACACACACACACACACACACAAATGAATATATGTTTTTTTTTAATATGTTTTATCGATTCTATTATGATGTTTAAATTAAGAAGCACATTGTAAAGCTACATAAGTTCAATTTTATTTTCATAACTGAGAAGCTGGAACCAGTCAGTTTTTGGTATTTTTGCTTAAAAATGACTGAAAACGATTAATCAAATATCAGAATAGTTGCTAATTTTCTGTTGATCAACTAATAATTTCATCTCTAATCTGGGAACCCAATGGCTATCATTGGCTATCGTCTGATGACGTTTTTAATGAAGATACATTTTAATCTCCAGGGTTCTGAGATCGATTAAAAACCTAAATCGTCGTCACACGATAGCCGGTGGGTTCCCAGATTGCATTTTGGCCTCTTTTGCTCCACACGGACCTGTTTGCAACCAAAGTCTGCTCAAATGTGATTGGTCAATTCTATTTAGACTACAAACGGACTACAAACGGAAACCAGAACTCTTCCGGCACCAAAAGCTTCATATGCAGAATCTGTTAGTAGAGATTATTTCAGCTCTAAATCAGTCTGTGACTTTATGAGTTGACATTGAAGAGTCTGAGTTTATGACTCCATGAGTTGTTGAGGACCCCCTGAACACACCATTAATCAGTGACTGGTTTGCAATGCATTGTGGGACAGTGAGGATCTGTTGTGATATGTAGACAGGAAAGGTGGACTCACCGCTTTGATGGGGGGTGTACAGCGGTTTGTCGGTCTGGATGAACATGAAGCCGTTGGTGCGGCTGACAGGTACAGACAGGTGGTTGTTGAAGTGATCTGATTGGACGTGGAGAATCACATCATTCACACTCTTATCCAGCTTACCTGGGTGCAGCTAGAGAGAGAAATAGAAGAGGAAGAGACATCATGATTAAAATCTCATCCTAAAATAAGTTCTGGTTCTTACAGTTGTCTCGCTCCATTTATCATGTCTGACCCGGACTTGGGCAGTGGCCTGGTGGTTGTTTGCGGCGTTGAGGGTCACGACTTCCTGAACCAGAACCACATGATTTGGAGCCATGGAGGTCTTTAAGTATACGTAGATCTCCACCTCGTCTGTATAACCGAACAAGTGCAACAACACCGTCTCCACAGCGTCCAAACGCAGTGACAGAGGAGCTGTTATCAGATACCTGAGAGAGGAGGAGACACGGCATCTTTACTTCCTTAATGTCATGTGTTTCCTGATAAAACAGGAAGTGGAACAGAACAGTGAAGGATCATTCTGAGTTTGAGCTTGTAGGTGGGCCTGTAAACATGTTGACATGCTAATGTTAACAAATGTTCACGCTGACAAACCTGTTGATTGCATTTGTGTCCAACACTTTGGTTTATGACCAAATACCTGCAGAACTGATGACGTTCATCAGCCTCAGCTGTGTTTACTGCTAACTAGCTAATGTTAGCATGCTAACAACGCTAAACTAAGATGGTGAACATGGTGAACACAACATACAAACAAAATGAGGACCTGCTTATAAAAACATTGCTCAATAGCACTACTAGTAGTCAAAAAGTCCAAAGGGGAAACATGCGAACTGTAGATGAGTTTTGATGCTAAAGTTAGCACTTTGGCATGCTAAAGTTAGCACAGCTGAGTCAGAGATGTGCTAAACGTGAGACGAGCTGCTCGTCCTATTCAGTGTTACTGAGCTCAGGACTCTCCTGATAATGTAACCAGACTACAGGTTCACGTTCTGACCACCAGTTTGAATTATTAACACTTTGTTTGAGCTTTTTTTCTGTCTCTAAATACTACAATACCCATGAGTCTCAGCTGCCAGCACCAGAAGTGCTCCTTTCACTTTGTAACACGATGCTGAACTTCAAGATGGCATCCTTTCATCCCAGTGAAATGTTTTTTTCTGTTCCTGGTTGTCTTTGTCAGCATTCAGGACTCAAAAAGGTAAGTTGTAGTCAGCTGAAAAGGTTTTACAAATATTAAACCTTCATGGATTATTGACACAGACAGTGATGATGGACCTTGTTTGCAGGTGGAGGTGTTCGGTCAGACGTCTCTTTATAATGGAGGACAGTTGGCCCTTCGGATAAACTGGGATGAAGATTGATTCTGACAATCTGACTGTATCAGCTCTGTTAATACATCCAAGGCACACAAGTTTTCAAATGAGGTAACAGCATCTTTACTCTGGCGCCACCTTCAGGACAAACGTTCCTTGTCGAGCTCCATGTCGGTTCATTTTCACCCCCCTGACCCTCACAGAGTCAGTGCAGAGGGTTTGTTAGCTGCTGCTCTACCACAACAAACCCACTACAGCTGTTACATCAACAGTTACCTTCAAACTGCTGCTTCTGTTCGTTTAATGTTGTTCTGTCACTGATGCACAACCTCTGCAGGTGAATAACGAGATGAATAAAAGTCCACTTACGATCTGGAATCGGCCTCCGTCCTCCAACAGAGGCAGCACACACACATCAGGAGGACACACACCTTCATCCTGATGGTGAGGAGAAAACACACTCTGAGCTCTGAAAACACACCACTGACTGAGAAAACGGACCGACGGACAGAGAGTTAGACTATTAGTTACTGATCAACTTAAATACCTGCAAGTCATCAGGTGCTAGCGGGAACTTCCTCTGTTTGTTTGTGTCTGTGTTTGTGCATCCCAAAGGTGAGTTTACTCAGCTTGTGTTTTCTGGTCTGACCTAATAGTGTCTCTCTGAGCTCTGCTGTTATCAGCTCATCATGGCATCAACTCAGAGAGCAAAGTTCAGATTTGGTGTATTTGTCGTTTTCTCTTCACTCTGCAGTAAAACATGAATATGTTTCAGGACTGTGGCCTCCACAGGACTACAAACCACTACAAGTCAAAGGAGACTGACAGCGTAAAGTCCTGCTAGCATCCCCTTGAGGCTGCAGTGTTCATTACAGCCACAGCGGAGTCTTCCCAGTAGTGGAGCTAAAGTTTGTCCTGAAGGTGGCGCTGGAGGAAAGATCATGGTGTCATTCAGATCCAAAGGGTTCATCTTCAAGTACCAGCAGAATCTGACTGCGGCTGTGGGGGGGCGCCCCGTCGCCGCTACAATCAGATCCATCTCTTAAATACACTTAAAGCTGCATTCATTGACTCTTTGGCCTCTAGGGGGCAGCAGAGCAAACTGTAAACTCAACAGCTCACATACTGTATTTATATATATATATATACACATATATAAGTAGCTGATGCTACGCTAGGGTCATGTGATCGACAGGGGCAACCAAGCTAGCACTACTGCTGGCATGTTTACCACACACACACACACACACACACACACACACACACACTTAAATCCTGATCCTTAAATTTACTTTTTGAAATCTGATTAATCTGATTAATCATTGTTAGTTTGCATTAACATTCATAATGGATATAATGTCATTGTTAGCTCGCTTCAAGGCTAGTTTGTTTCTCTCTCCATCATTTTTACGTTTGAACATTTTTGCA
This sequence comes from Enoplosus armatus, assembly GCF_043641665.1. Lineage (NCBI taxonomy): Eukaryota > Metazoa > Chordata > Actinopteri > Centrarchiformes > Enoplosidae > Enoplosus > Enoplosus armatus. The sequence goes on along the minus strand of NC_092183.1, from coordinate 783,937 downwards.
TTGTTTTAATCACAATGTGTGAAAACTGAAAGGAGGTGAAACAATGAGGAGTTGCAGCAGGTTGATGTCTTGCTGTCTCTGCTTTCCCCCCAAAGTCCCAAAATATGTTTTTTCATTTTGTGCCCACAAGATATTTACACTTATTTATAATTACGTATGTGATAAGTTATTATCTTGTTATTACCATTTGATCCATTGTTAATCATTCCCACAGAGCAGAGGTTAAAGGGGAACTAATACTTTATTAGGAGTATATAGGCTCAAATACAATGTCCTTTATAGAAGTCAACATACATACTTCATATACTGATACACGTGTCATTTATCCTCCTAAGACCCGGCAATTCATTTTTGTCCTCTGTAGGGGACATGACTCTGAGACCTCTAAGTCAAGCATAATTTATAGAATCTATCTGAATCATACTGTCCCTTTTAAGAGGACACTATGGGCTCTCATTTGATGGCCCAGTTGTGGGGGTGGGGCCAACACAGCACATGCACTGTCTTTTCAAAATGGCAGGAATTTCAACTTCCACATTTTATGCCAACAAGAGAGGTAAATCATCAATTTTTTCCAGATATCATGTTTCTGTTGCTAAAAATCAAGTTGTTTCTTAAAAATAAAAGTCTTGGCTTCCATTTAGTAAGATTTTTAAAAAGTCACAGTAATTTTAACCCTTTCATAACACAACTTTTATTCAATGTCCTTTGTAGAGGACATCAGGACTTACTAACCTCCATTTGTAATACATCAAGGAGCAGAGGGCAAAGTGAGGTAGAGAGGATTTTGTTAAGAATTGTGGAAGGAGATTCTGATTTAGAGCTGCCTAAAGATGAGGTAAAGGAGGGCCAGAGAGAGGAGGAAGATGAAAGCTCAGAGGAGGATACTGCAGCTGTTGAGGAGCCTGAGCCCAAGCCAGGGAAAAGTGATGATACACATTGTGTGTTATGGATCAGGAGCAATGTGTAAGCTAGGGTTTTGAAGTTTATTGCTATTACAGTGTGTAGAAAGGGAAATGAGAGCAGTTTTAGTTCACACTGTTGATCACACACACACACACACACACACACACACACAATCAGTTAAAAACTTGACTTGGAAAATTATTGACCCTGTTGATTTACATATTTAATAATACATCTGCTAAAAGTGCATTAAATTTATACCTCTCCTTTCTTTATCACTTAAGTTTCAACCCTGTTGTCGAAGAGGGTTAGGGTTAGGGTTAGATTTGTGTTCAAATGTTTATTGTGCGAAGCACCAGTAAGGATATTCCAGTAACTACTTGCACTTAGCCAAATATATTTTTGTTTTAGCATCATGTTTAACTAACCCTGTTTGGTAGATTGAAGAGTTTGAATGTCAGAATTTCATTTACTTTAATGTTCACGACATGAAAATAAATTTTAAAAGAAATCCACTCAATAATGAATTCAGTATCATAGAATTACATCATTACATTCTGTATGAAGCAAGTCCCGATGTCCACTACAAGGGACAGTCAATAAAAAATCAATAAACAATATTTTTGAAAAAAAAATTGTTGCAACATGTTTCTTTAAACCACAATACTTAAATTATCATAAAAAAATCAAAAAAGCAAAACCTTTTTTCCTCCGGGTCTCAGGAGGATATGTTGTACCTTGTACATTTACATATACGGAGATAAAGTGACAGTTGAATTATATTCTGGGCATAAAGCACATCTCATGTTTATATTCACATTCTTTTCTTTGACAGTTTAGAGTTTATTTACATCACACGAAGAGAAAAGGCCGACAAACAGCTGTCAGCTAAAGGGACTGATCAGTTCTTAATTTCTATACTCATAACTTTGATTATTTAACATCATATTTATACAGAAAGGGGGGGGGGGGTCATGTAGAAACATTTACAAAGATTAGAAATTTAGATTCTAATATTTTCTAACAGGTGTCAACTGACCCTGCCTGAGACCCAATTTGGGTCTCAACCAATAGCTTAAGAACAACAGACACAAACCAATAATGCTACTACTACTAATAATAACAATGATAATCTGTCTATTTCAATAAGTGATGATCTTATTTAAAAGAATCTGATTGGTCAGTGAATCTGGGGTGATGAACTGTGATCGTTCACTCCTGCTAACATGTTAGCATGTGGCTAATGCTGAGCAAAGCACCAAAGTCCCAAAAGATTTTCTTTTTTCTTTTTATCATGTGTGCACAAGATGAAAACATATCTTTTGGGACTTTGGTGTGTTGTACCACACTAACATGGTGCATGCTCAGGTTACAGCATCATGCAGCCTAATGTACCCTTAAATGTTGGTGCTTATCGTTCGTATAACTCTACATAGTTCATGCTAAGTGTTAGCATGGAGCTGACTATCACTCTACATTTAGATCTTTTTCTCAATGAAAAAACAAAACTATCAATCAACAAGCTGTATGCTAATGTGCTAGCTTGGAGCCTACTATCACTCAGCATCATGTATGCTAACCTGTTAGCATGATAGAATTGTTCGATGGATGTTTCTGCAAACTGACCAACAGGATGATCTACCAGAAACTGACACAGACTTAAAAGGAGGTGGTCAGACTGTAGCGCCTCCTAGTTTTCAACTCACACATTACACCCTTTAACAGAGAACCATTTGCATGCAAACCAAAGCACGACATCATCATCTCAAAGACACTTGATTTATACTGAGAGTTACAAGCTAACACTGTCCCATCATGCAACTGTTATATGAATTATTATCAGAGTTTCAGCGTCTCCTCGTCCTGAAGAAGAGTAAAGAACTGACAGACTTTAACCAGTGTGTGTGTGTGTGTATGTGTTTTCTAATAAATGTGTGTAGTTGTTGGACTGCAGAGTTTTCTTTGTAAATTATTACCCAGGTAGCTCAAATCCAGACTAACAGTGCCCTTTAGATGGTGCCAGTGATGGGCAAACAAACCTCATGATGAAACAGAGTCAGAACATGAGTGAACTCACTGCTGTCGTCCCGTGTTGTGAAGCAAAGCATCAACACATTTCTGCTGTAATATATCTGCTTTCAGAGGTCAATACTGTGAAGTGTGTTTCTAGTGGAACATCTATCTGGTCCTGGACTCATGATGATGAATGATTTGCCAAATTCAGCCCAAGTGAACTGGTCTGATTTTGGCTTCTGACTTTTTCTATCAACATTTTTCTGGGTTCAGCACAAGAAGACAATGTGCCCGATCTTAATCTGGCCTTCAAAGCTTGGAATGGCTCGGAAGCAGCCATCAGTGAGCTCAGTCAGCAAGTCAGAGGTCTGGAGGCAGGCCACGGGCACTCGGCCGAATGTGCCGACACTCGGCCGAATGTGCCGACACAGTTGGCCCGATTCACCTGGCTACCTGGGTAACTACCAGACAATTCAACGTTCCTTCATGATGGAGATACACCTGTCTGGGAGCAGGTCTTAGTCCAAATATTTGATCTTATTTTTAAGTTAAAAGATGTCTGTCTACCTGTGTTTTGGTGTGTCTGTCTGCCCCCCCCCCCCCCCCCCATCACAGTACCATGGTGGGTATATGGTGAACCAGTGATGCCGGGTGAGGCATGGCGGTCAGCTGTGGTGGGTGAGGAGGAGGAGGAGGTGAGTGAGCTGCATGCACCACCACACTTCCCACCACTGCCCCGGCGTTTCCGGTGGGCCGGTGCCTGGCGCTCTTCTGGTGCGCCCGCAGGCCTGCCAGCTGCGAGTACGCCGACTGGCAGACGTGGCACTTGTACGGGCGCTCGCCGGTGTGCAGCCGGACGTGGTTCCTCAGAGTGGACGACTGGCTGAAGCGGCGGTTGCAGAAGCGACAGACGAACGGTTTGTCCAGCGTGTGGATGCGCATGTGGGAGCGCAGGTTGCTGCGGGAGTTGAACCCGCGGTGGCAGATGACGCAACGCATACGACCCAGACTAGAAGAGGCGGAAGAAGAAGAGGAGGAGGAGGAGGAGGAGGAGGAAGAGGAACCTTCACAGGTGTGGAACTCATCTGGGAGAAGGAGGAGGAGAAATGTTTCAGACGGATGTCTGATGTCTGATCTCGTGTTCAGACTCAAACCAACACTGAATGTATAAAGGACGTATGGAGGAATGTGTCGAAGCTAAAAGCAGCTGCAGATTCACATCAGTAATCAGTTATCTTTACCGCTCTTGCTCTTCTTGCTCTGTTCTTCGTCTCCTCCAGGAATTCCAGGGATTCCCAGGAAGGTGTTGTGGGAGTTTCCGTACCAGACCAGCAGCTCCTGGTCAGGAGGGATCGTCTGAGGAGAAAAACATGGAGGTTGATCATCCGTCATAACATAATAAAAGTCAGTGGAGGAGGCTGGAGGACGAGTAGATCATGTTTCCTGACTTTGGAGGGTAATTAATGTACATCTGAATCATCAGCACTCTGTTTGGTGGAAACTTTGAAGTGATTTGTTTTGTAGTTTTGTAGTTTGTGTCTGGGAGTCAGAACAGTGGAGCAGGTTCATCTTTCAGCCAGCAGAGGGCGACACACACCTGAACACCTCTTCAATCTCTGCTGCTGAAGAAGACTGAAAAACCTTAGAAACTGCGACCTCTGCTCCACAGTCCACTTTATGTCTTTATCTTGTATTTCCTGTTTAATTTTGCTTCAGTTAATGTCTCTTGTTCCCCACTTGACTAGATTTTATATTTCATTTTTGTGATTTCTTGATTTTAAATGCTGCCTTGTATGAAGCACATTTTGAGTGCTCTCTAAAGGGCTCTATAAATAAATATGATTATTATTCTATTCTATACTATATTCTATAAAAGGACATATTAATAGGATTTTCACCATTTGAAGGCACTGACATTATAAAATACCTCGAGGCTGGTGAGACCAGTTCTTTACCTGTAACCTGGTTCTTCTCCTAACCTGAAGTGTTGAGAACCGTTTGTCTCTTTGGTTCTTCTTGTATTTCAGATAATTGTCATTAAAAATGTGAGAGCAGGACGACTACGTCGTGTTGCTGTTCTGTTTGTTGGGAGAGTGAAGTCAGCGGCTGTTGGACAGATAATTATGGAAGATGTGGAGTTGATATCATATTTCCTGACTCAGCAGACAGAGGTGATGCGTTCACTGACCTCCACAGCCTTGTAGAAGATGCTGCTGCCGATCTGAACCACCTCCAGGTTCTGCTCCTGCTCGTTCCTCGCACACTTAATGTACGTCATCCAACTCCTCTGATCCTCCTGACTCGCGTCGATGAAATACCTGACCGTCCCGTCCTCGTTAAACACCTGAGGGGAGGAAACACGTCATGAGTTCAATAGTTTCTCACTCAGCAAGTTAGTTTGTTTATTGGGTGGTTATTCAAATAGAAACTTAAAAAACGACCGAATAAACAACAGATATCTTAAACTACGTAGTTGTTACTTGCTAGCTAGTTAGAACATAGTGGTAGTTACTTGTAGTAAGTCAGTAAGTTACAGAGTCACTGAAAAGTTAGTTAAGTTATGTTTAGATTTTGTTGGCTAACCAATCATTCAGCCACTTAGTTCAAGCTGTCAGTTCAAAAAGTTAATAGGTTGACCTGCTAGTTAGCATGATAGCGACTAGCAGACACTAAGCCAGTGAGCTAGATATAGGTTGTTTGGCTAGTCACCTACAGTAGCTAGATATAGCTGATGAATCAGTCAGCTAGTCAGTTAGGGTTAATTCAATTAGCTGCCTGACAGGATAGCAATCGGTCAGTTAGACAATCTGCGGTTAGTTCAGTAGCATGCTAAACGTCAGCCAGCCAATAAGTCAGTTTACTTAGCTAGTTAGTTAGCAAACAGTCAGCAAGTCAGTTGATCAGTCAGTTAGCCAGTAAGTTACAGGTAGTTGGAGAGTTACCTTCAGTGGCTAATTAGAACTACACCAGGTAAGTTAAATACGTAGTTAGCTTGTTACTTTCTTAGTCAGTCAGTTGGAAGACGATCTGTCGTGAAGGCATGAATATGAATGTGAATGTAAATATGAATGCACTTTGTTTACCTCCCACATGAGGTTGTTGTTCTTGTACAGGTCGATGTGTTCAGGTGAGATGAGGCGTCCGGTGAACGGTCCCATCTCTGTTCCTGCTTTAATCCATGTTTTAGAGAAAATACCCAAACCTTCTCCTGAAATACAACAACACAGAGACGCTGCTGTTACGGCAGGATCAGCTTCATCCCAAACAGTCGGAGCACAGACACCACTGACATCACACACACCACTGACATCACACACACCACTGACATCACACACACCACTGACATCAGTCTGAAGAGAAAACTGCTCTGGAATGTCGGCTGGATCCAGGCCAGTATCCAAACTCATTTCAATTCTTTCATATTTATCTTCGGGACGAGTCGATGAATGCACACTGATCCACACCACAGCATTTATAGGCTGAACACCCAAATATACACATACACAATATACAAAGATACAAATCAAATTACAACATTTGATAAAACATGTCGCACCGGATTATGTGAAGGACTATTTACTACATTTGGTTGTAATTTTAATGCTCAATAAAAATGACCAAGACAACAATATAACAAACAAAGATGAGGCGTCGGCTCACATGAAAATACAGAAATAGAAAGAGGGGCCGTTTACCTGGAACTGAACTCTGAGCGATGATCACCTCACTGGGTAAAACCAGACTGGACAACTTCTGGACCTCTGACCACAAATTAAATTAAAATACAGTTATTGATTTTCACTTCTTCTTAAAAAACAAACTGTGATTGCTGAAATCAGAAAACTAGAATACAACAGAAAAACTTAAAAGTGACAATAACAAAAATTCAAAACTCCATTTACATTTTTGCGGATTTAACAGTGCGGATAAATGGTCAGTCTGGTAGACTGCAGCCATGTTCTGTGAGTTTTACTGGAAAAGGACATGATGATCGGGATGCTGCAAAGCTGAAGTTTCCCATGAACATGAAAGCACCATGAAACTGAGCTAAAAAAACCCGCCTTGGCAAAGAGAAAAAGGAGGTTAAATGCCCTTTTTCTCTTTCAGTGCCCACATTATGTCCCCCCCCCCCCCCCCCCCGCTGTCCGCCGAGCCCAGAGCAGAGAACTCTTCATTCATGACGGCTTTTAGGAAGCAAGATAATTCAAACTGAGCGAGACTTCATGTGCAACACAGGGAAGAAGAACAGAAGAGAAAGTCGAGAGACTCCGGACCGGACAGGTCGATAAAAAATAGAAAAACACAAGAAATGAAATGAAAGTTGAAAATAAAAATGCAAAGAGAAACAGAGAAATGTCACAAGCTGTTTCACGCTCCGGACGAAGCGTGAAACAGCTTGTGACATAAAGGAGAAAAGAGATTTAAATGGAGATAAAAGCGCTGGAAGATTATCCGAATTTAAAACTCGAGAGAAGAAAAGAAAAAACTCATAAATGCCATCAAGAGAAACGGTAAGCGCGCGGAGGAGAGCAGCCGGTTCCGTTCACAGGACGCGGAACACGGATTTAAAATCCCGCAGAGGGAAATAATCCGTTAAAAATGAAACGGGAGGATCGTTACAGCAGATTCCAGCTCTCACGGATCCTCTCAAACTGTTCCAAACGAATTTTAACAAAAACGGAAACGAATTTCACAATAAAATGCAATTAAAAAGGTAAACCTGAATAAAAGAGAAAAGGCCGCCGGTGAAGCTTCATTTTCTCTGGAGGTTGTATTTATTAACTTCAACGCGTTCATCTCGGCATTAATTAACAATCCACATGTGGCTGCTTAATTACTAATTGATTCATTCATTTAAGAGTTTGAATGATTTTGTAGAGTTTTGCAGGCGGCGCGCGGGAAAGACTCAACCCGGCCCTGATGACGGCGTCTCGGCGTTCAAACCGTTTGATCGGTTATTGATACGGTTAATTAATGAACAATACTTAAATTAACTTTGTGTTAAACTCACCTTATCTGACTTTAAACTTGTAATCTAAAATAAAGTATAAATATAGGCCTGAATCAGCCGATCGGTTTAACTGATTGATTAGATTTGTAGATGAACTGTTTGATTTCATGACTTCAAAAATAGATCCAACGGTGAAAATAAAAAGCCCAAATAAAAGCCACTTTATTCCTAAAATGGCCTTAATTTATTGGGAGTCTGGTGAATCAATGAATTATCATCAATGGATTATTATCAGAAAAATGCAACTGAAGAACGTGCTCATTCAGCAGAGGGTTATATTAATATAATGGATAACACTGGGGAACAATTTGAAAAAAAATTCTGTTGAGTTAGATTTTTATGCTGATTAAAACTAAAATTGGCATGCTGATTCCAAAATTGCAGTCAGTTTTTTTCCAGCACGTCAGGTTTTTTCTCCACAGTTTACCCTCCAGATGAGCAGAACTCCACTGATGAGCTGTAGTAAGACTTTGGACTCATCTACAGCTACGTGGCAACTTGTTTGTGCAGTCACAACTGAGACAGTGCGGTGAGAGGTGTGTGCAGCTCCCAATAGGTCAGTACTATCACACACATATCTGTTAAGGACAGTATTTTTCATATTTTTTAAGAAAACGGGGATCCTATAGTTCAAAAACTGGACGTGATAGAGAAAAACTGAGATCAGTTTTGGATTCCGCAGTTAAAAACAGCTGTCAGACCTAACTCAACAAAAAGTGTGTTCCCCAGTGTAATAATAATATTTCAGCGGGTCACGGTGATGACCTCATTGTGTACTTTCACAGCGCCTCATATTTTATAAGATGATTCTTATTTTCTTGGATCTTAATCAGTAAAACACATGAAGAGAAGTAAAAATACAAGAAATAAATGGAAGCATGTGATGATGACGATGGGATCTGCTGTGACTCCGTGATGAAGATAAAGGAAACTCTTCAGATTAAAGGATGTCAACGTTCATTCGGTTTCATTGGTTCATTGAAGTGTCGTCACTGACCTCCGGAGAAGGACTGCGCGAGCACCTCGGCGGTGAACGCGGTCTTGGGGCTCGCGCTCGGGGCGGTGCGGTCCTCGTGCTGCAGGTGATGCTGCGGGTGGTGGTGGTGCTGCTCGCCCAGCACGTGCCTCCATCGGCCGTACAGGAAGCTGTGCAGGATGTCCGAGGTGATGATGTCCGCCAGGGAGAGCGGCTGCTGCGGCTTGAAGCCCGGCTTCAGGCCCAGCGAGGAGCCGGGCAGCACGGAGCCCATGGCCGGGCGGGAGGGAGCCGGGGGCCGGGCGGGAGCTGCAGCGGGAGCCGGTGTCAGGTGGACGGAGGAGACAAAGTCCTCCAGCTGATCAAAACTTGGAAAAAAAAATCCAAAGCGCGCTCAGGTTGTTTCTTCTGAAGCCTGAAATGTGAAGTTAAAAAGAGTTGGAAGTTTTCTGGAGCTGAAAAAGACGCTGCTGCTCACCGAGAGGGAGACGGTGTGTCTGCATACACTCTGTAACGAGCTGGAGGCCTACTCACCTCCTCCAACATGTCTATAAAGAGGAGGGAGGGGGGCAGAGAGAGGGGGGGGGGGGGCAGAGAGAGAGGGGGGGGGCAGAGAGAGAGAGACAGAGAGAGAGAGAGAGAGAGTCTATATACACTCTGTAACGAGCTGGAGGCCTACTCACCTCCTCCAACATGTCTATAAAGAGGAGGGAGGGGGGCAGAGAGAGGGGGGGGGCAGAGAGAGAGGGGGGGGGCAGAGAGAGAGAGACAGAGAGAGAGAGAGAGAGAGAGAGTCTATATACACTCTGTAACGAGCTGGAGGCCTACTCACCTCCTCCAACATGTCTATAAAGAGGAGGGAGGGGGGCAGAGAGGGGGGGGGGGGCAGAGAGAGAGAGGGGGGGGGGGGGGCAGAGAGAGAGAGAGACAGAGAGAGAGAGAGAGAGAGTCTATATACACTCTGTAACGAGCTGGAGGCCTACTCACCTCCTCCAACATGTCTATAAAGAGGAGGGAGGGGGGCAGAGAGAGGGGGGGGGGCAGAGAGAGAGGGGGGGGGGCAGAGAGAGAGAGAGAGAGAGAGAGGGGTGTGTGTGTGTGTGTGTGTGTGTGTGTGTGTGTGTGTGCGCGCGCTCCGGCTGGTGACACCCTAGAGACACTCAATTAGAACTTAATGAGAAAACAAACACAGTAACAGGACCGACCTCAGACCAGCAGTTACAGACCTGTGGTCCTGGTCCTGGCTCAGGATCCTGCAGGTTTACTGAGGTCTCTAGTTTTCTCTCAAAACAAAAATACAGAAATAAAATCCGATTTCTGATCGGGTGACATTCATTTACACCCAGATGAAAAAACCTTACTGCATCTCCTCTGTCCCCCCTGATGGTCTCTGTCCCCCCTGATGGTCTCTGTCCCCCCTGATGGTTTTGGTTTTGCGTGTCCAGGTTTGGAGATATGATGGAGGTGCTGGATTGTGACTCTGGACAGTAAAGTGAATGTGTCAGAGCCCTGCAGAGGAAGACGAGCTCAGATCTTTTACAGAAACACGACACAAATTCAAATCCTGCATGAAAGTACAGAGTGCCGGCTGACCTGGGAGCTGCTGGACTCTCTGTTTCCCTCACAGACCGGGTCACATGGTTCATGCTCGGGTTTTATTCCTCCAGAGAACCTGACTGACCTCAACTCTGACTGTGAGCCAGACCTGGTCCCCAACATCAGACCTGGTCCCCAACATCAGACCTGGACCTCACTGAGGCTGTTCATGGTCAGCTGGGACATGAAGACAGATGTTTCCAACTTTAAACAGGAAGATTTAAAGGCGTCTTCTCTGTTTCAATATTTCAAAAAGGTTAAAAGTCAAATCTTCAGCAGCGGAATGTGAGCTGAGGAGGAGGAGGAGGAGGAGGAGGAGGAGGAGGAGTGCAGCAGTGTGAGTGACAGAGCAGGAAAACAGATTAGAGGACAGATTACCAAGACAACAGCTGCTTTCTTCATCCCTCCATTCACCCTCCTCCTCCTCCCCCCCTGTCGTCGCTCAACAGGATTATTATTCTCTCTTTCACTCTGATCTGTATTTATGAGCTTTTAAACATTTATTGTCGATTCTCGTGAGCGCGACACACACACACACACACACACACACACACACACACACACACTCTCTATTGTCGTCGGTCTGTCGGTTGAAACATCAGAATTAATTTAATTTAGTTTTAATTCATAAACGATGATTTCCAAAATGTAAAAAACAAAGAATATAAAACCGACCAAATGAAAGAGAAATAAATGCACCGGAACTCTCCGTCTGACCGGGAATCTGTGATTTGCTTCATGTTCAAAGTTTCTTTCAGAGTTGTTCTGATTTGGGATGTTTACAGACTGTTATATGATTATTATTATTATTAGCTTCATTTAGTAGTATTGTTATTATATTTAACCTGACACATGGCAGTATTTATATGTTGCCATATTTCATACACATTTTCACGAATTTTATTTCATGGATTTTCTTCAGCGACAGTTATTTCTTCCCTCCGCCGGCTTCCACCGCTCCTCTGTCGGCTTCAGAAGCTTCAGGCGGCTCGGTGAGTCCTCCAGCCGGCTCTCCGCGCTCTTCCAGCGGCTTCACCCCCGGCTCTCCCCCGCCGGGCTCCCCGGAGCTCCGTGCGTAACGGATCCGTGCCAAACACGGAGGCTGCGCGCTTTTGTCCCGAGAGACAGAGGAGAAGAAAGGAGAGAAAATCCAGGAATAATGGCAGATTTGCAAATGTTTTTCAATTGATTTGACTCAATGAACGCTGGATTTTCTTTTTTTCTGTCTCTTTCTTTCTTTTTGAGGAGAGTTTGGCTGCAGCCGCCACGCACGCGGGCCGAGCGGGAGTTTATTAATGGAGAGCCTCGTCTTTATTGAAGGAGGACACGCTTTAATGAGCTTTTTACAACAAAAAGCGCCCAGTGAGTGTGTCCCGGTGTCCGCTCCGCCTTTATACTCGCTCTATACAGCCAATAAGAAACCACTTTAGTCCCGAAAAGACGACGGGAAGTCAGGAGGCGGAGGGAGCGGCAGGTGACTGGCACGCGTAAAGACAAGAGGACAACAGGAGGGGGGGGGTCCTGAGGATCAGCTGAGGATGGAGAGGAGGTGAATGGAGAAGAAAAAGAAGTGAGGTGGTGGGAATGAGCCCAAATGGCGCACTAATATTGTTCCGCTAATATGATTAAGCGCTGTGCTGCGGCCTCATTAGTATTCATGCGGCCGGACAGACGCTAATAATCCTCCTTTAAAAAGCTTTTTAATAATCATCAGCAGACTGAGGACAAGCTGTCAGCTGCTCGGGAACCAAAATCAAACGCTCCTTCTTCTTCATCATCATCATCTTTTTTCAGCGGCTTGACGCCGTTTTCTCTTCATCTCCATCATCAGCGGCTCGTTAACGCTCCCGCAATGTTTACACCCAGACATGTAGTATTTATCACGTTTAATTCATATTTACACATTCATAAATGCGTGACAGCAACATGAAAACCTGCAGCAACATCTGAGTTTATAGAAAATATTATTCATGTCAGTTAAACTTTACATTGTAATCGATTTCATAATAGTAGACTAATATCACAGCTGATCAAAACATATTTAATAAATCAAACAGTTTTTATATTTGAACCAGATGATCAGCACTGATAATGCTAATTGATGAGGATTGATTGACACGTTGATTAAATGTCTGGGGGCGGAGCTAAAGTCTGAGGCGAGAGAGAAGAAAGTCACGCAGTAACATCCTGTCAGCAGTGATGGAGGAAGTAAAACAACTAATACCACACAGTACAAGTACTCTGTTCCAGTCAAAGTCTGTGAGTACCATCAGTAAACTGTCCTTAAAGTCTTCCAGCAGTCAGATGTCCCCCTATGTCTGTCCTCCTGTGACTGTCCTCCTGTGTCTGTCCCCCTGTGTCTGTCCCCCTGTGTCTGTCCCCCTGTGTCTGTCCTCCTGTGACTGTCCCCCTGTGTCTGTCCCCCTGTGTCTGTCTGTCCTCCTGTGACTGTCCCCCTGTGACTGTCCTCCTGTCCCCCTGTGTCTGTCCCCCTGTGTCTGTCCCCCTGTGACTGTCCCCCTGTGTCTGTCCTCCTGTGTCTGTCCCCCTGTGTCTGTCCCCCTGTGTCTGTCCCCCTGTGACTGTCCTCCTGTCCCCCTGTGTCTGTCCCCCTGTGACTGTCCCCCTGTGTCTGTCCCCCTGTGTCTGTCCTCCTGTTTCTGTCCTCCTGTTATAGATTCTGTCATTAGAGGATTATTCCTCCTCATTAATGTGAAGCAGGATGTTGCTGTTGGAGTTGAGGTGGAGCTCATTCTGAACTATCAGCTAATGATTATTAGTTCCCTGTGGATGAATCAGCTGATTATTTTCTCCATTAATGGATCGATTGTTTGGTCACAATGACCCAGAGCCCAAAGTGACGCCTTCACAAAGCTCCACATTATTAACAAGACATTACAGTTATTAACAGCATTCAGAGGGAAAGCAGCACATCTGCATCTGAACAGCTGGAACCAGGAAATGGTTTCACACCATCAGTTCACTTCCTGTCAGTCCACTGATCCATTAATGGCTTAATAAACTGTTTAATAACAAACTTCAGTTTTTATAAACTCTTCATATGTTTTGTGTTTAAAATGAATTCATCTGTAAAGTAACTAGTACCAAGAGAAGAAAAGACTCAGTAAAGCAGTACAGTACCTCAAAGTACCTCAAATTCTTGAGTAAATACTTCGTTACTTGTCACCAGCTGAATCCTGATGGCAGTTTTCAGGAGACGAGGTGGTCTCTGTTAAATACTGAAGAGTGAGACAGAAGAACATTTTCCAAAACATATTAAGCATTTCACTAGTATATCGTCCAGTTTCCACATCTATAGGCTGTGGAAGAACCCACTGTGGACCAGTCCTCAGAGTCCTCAGAGTCCTCACAGACCTCAGAGTCCTCAGAATCCTCACAGATCTCAGAGTCCTCAGAGTCCTCACAGACCTCAGAGTCCTCACAGACCTCAGAGTCCTCACAGATCTCAGAGACTTTAGAGTCTTCAGAGTCCTCCCAAGAAAAATGACAGCATCAGTTTGTTAGTTCAAAAGCCAAAATACAACTTGTGTTTACCCGACTGTGACCTTTAATGACCTGCAGATAATAACTCTTTTCTGTCAGGGACGAAGGAGCAAGTAGCGTGACGCTGATGTGGAGACACAAAACCTCTTCAGGAGCAGGTCTTGGTGGACGGCCGGACCAACATCATGTGTGACTTTGAAACTAGAGACCAGTTTGTTTTCCCAACAGTCAGAGTTGGTTTCTTTTAACCACAACAACTAAGATTCACTCATATTAACAAAGTAGTTATTTCAACCCAAACTATGATTTTTCTCTGAACCAGAACCAGAACCAGAACCAGAACACCTGCACCACAGAGGTGTCAGATTACAAACAAACGTCATCCTGCCGCCTGATCAGAAAATGCTTTTTAAAAAATACATATCTTGTCATGTAGTTTGGAAGAGACGTGTTTACTGTCCAATGAAAACCATGTATCTCCAAGCGTCAGGATTAAGTTCCTTTACTCATTTCGGGAGAGAAATAAACAATTTAAAACCCACTGGATCATCTGAAAAACACCAAGTCACACAGTTGGAAACGGGCCTGTTTTTCTCGAGGAGCTGATGTTGTGGAGATACATGGTTTTCACAGCAACACAGTGCTCTGGAGTCTGAATGGGAGTAAATCTCTGCAGCTGCTTCAACATCTGGAGGAGAGACTGAGAGCAGCAGAGTGGAGGCTGTTCATGGACATGGAGTCACATGGTCAGCTGTCCACATACTTTTGGCCGTGTTGTGTGGTTGACTGAGACAGTTTATTGCTCCTGTTGGTCTCCGAGCATCATGGGAAACATTTGGACTCGATCCAGATCCCCATTACTTTAATCTTTAATCAGGTCTGACACAGTTCATCTGTACTTACAGAGCTCTTTCCTGTACTTTATGACCACTGACACACTACACCGCAACACACACACACACACACACACACACACACACACACAGAGTCATGTTTCCATCACTTCAGAGGACGTTAGATTGACTTTCATTCATTTCCTGGAGACTGACCCTAACGCTAAAATCTAAAGACTGACGTTATGGGGACTTGCGTTTTGTCCCCAAAAGGAAGGGTGAGTCCCCACAATGTGACTGTGTAAATGTATGTCCCCACAACATGAGTAATACACACTCTCACACACACACACAGCCAGTAACAGTAGTCTTCACTTCTTGTTGTTTCCTGTCTCTCCATCAGTCATTATCTCTCCACCATCTCTCTCTCTCTTCATCGCTCCATCTTACTCGTCTCCTCCATTTTATCCTCACTCTTTCACAATAAAAGTCCCTCTTCGCCTTCACTCTAATCTGTGATTCTGTCAAAATAAAAGTGCCATTGTAAACAATGAAAGGAAATGTTCAGTTTGAACATGACGTCTTCAAGCTGCTAATTTACTCTGAAGAGTCTCAACAGTTTACATGATGCAAAACGAGAAAAAGCTCCAAATCATCACATTGAATTTTTACAGAATAGATGACAACAAATCGATTATCATTTCATTCATTTTCTGTTCAGTTAAAATGTTCATTCAGTTACAAAAGAAGGCTGTACACCTGTGTTTCTTGACATTGTGGGATTTGTAGTTTAGCTAATGATAAAATATATTTTAGTCATTAATATGTTGTGAACAAGTTATTAGATCCATCCTGTGTGAAGAAGTTATTACTGTGCACGAGATCAAAGGATAATATGAAAGATATAGAGGGATAGCTTTCCGTAGTTTATCGAATGAATTCCTGGTTGCCTGGCAACCTCACGTTGACGACAAGACTTCAAGAAGTATCTGCAGGTCAAGAAACAACGTCAATCCACTCGTCGTGTGTACGCTTCAGTTTGTGTTCACATTAAACAGACGAGATACGACGTGTTAATCGGAGAGCTTTAGAAGAGCTGGCCGGTGTGCAGAGCCAGGCTAGCTGTTTCCCCCAGTTTCCAGTCTTTATGCTATGCTAAGCTAAGCAGCTGCTGGCTGTCGCTTCATATTTAGCGTGCAGCCGTGTGAGGATTTCACTACATGTTGAACAACTAATATCACGTCTGAAGCAGCTTGTCTTCCTCTCTCTCTCTTCTTCCTCCCTCAGAGCTGTTTCATTCATCCCTGGAGGTCAGTAGGTGTGTGTGTGTGTGTGTGTGTGTGTGTGTGATTACAGTAATGTCTTAATGACAGATGACATCACACTGTCAGTCAGACCATCTGTCTCTGCTCTGGGAACATGAATAAATGATAAATCCCACTTCTCATGTCAGGACATGAAGAGATGCTGAGACTCAGACACACTGACCTGGAGTCAGTCTCATTACACACACACGGACACACACAGTCAGGTTTCCATCACTTCAGAGGACATTACATTGACTTACATTAATTTCCTGGAGACTTACCCTAAGCCATGACACTACTTGCCTCACCCAAACCGTAATCAAGTATTCAGCCTAAAAGTTAATGATTTATGTTATGGGGACTCGCATTTTGTCCCCAAAAGAAAGGTGAGTCCCCACAAATTGACTGTGTAAACAGATTTATGTCCCCACAACATGAGTAATATACGCTCAAACACACACGGCTCTGATCTGAACATTAACTGGACTTTAAGTGTGAAGTTAATCTTTATTTTGTTCTTCAGTCTTGGTGACGTCTCGCAGGGCTACTTGGTGAACTGCTGCAGCTGGAGAGCTAACTGCTAACATGCTAGCTGCAGTCAGTCACAATGTCCCTCTGAGATTCTTTCCATTTTCTCTGCACAGGGACGTTTACTGCGCCCGGTATTTTGTTCTCAGGATTGTTCATCATTTTATTCAATAAAATTTTATTGAAAAGGGAGAAAAGCTGTCTGGTTGCTAACAGCTCCTAACTGCATGTAGACCAGGTCTCTGTTGTGGAGCAGTTTATGCTCTGACAGACGAGCTTCAATTAAGCTGGATGGTGACACAGCTAATAAGCTATGATAGCTTCCTCCATGTTGAACTCTCTGGGTCTCTGTCCACTCAAAGGTCAACTCTGTCAACTGCACACTGAGTTTTTCAGATGCAGCAAAATTCGCTTCACTTTAGTTAGTTAGTTCTGTCCATTAAATATAAGGCTACAGCCAGAAGCTGGTTAGCTTAGCTTAGCATAAAGACTGGAAAAGGGGGGCAACAGCTAGCCTGGCTCTGTCCAAAGGTAACAAAATCCACCTACCAGCACCTCTAACGCTGAAACCAGTTGCCTGGCAACCAGTGGAGACTCCAGGAAGTTACTGCTCAGAGTCAAAAAGCAGTCCAGAAACAGACGACTTCCCAAAATGCCACACTATTCCTTTGAGTCTGACTTCAGTAAGTTCAACTTTATTTAACTTCAGAAATCTGCAGTGACCTTAAAGTAATTAAAAATGAACACGATCAGAGATTTCAGCTTCACGTCATTGAACAGAGCTGGAAGTTGAGCTTCTGGGAGGACATCGGAACAAAAAACTAAGGACATCACAGTTTTCCAGGACTTTCTGGCTACTTTATCTTTTGTGTATCAGGAGATAAAAACACAGCCAGTCAGAAAGAATGAGCCTGTTTATTAGCCCTCATGTTAATCATCATCATCATCCATCTTCCTCTTCCTCGGCCACCGACAGTCTCGTGGCTCGGGTTCATACACAACTCTATCTGTCAATAGAATCTAATAGAAAAATCTGCAGGTTACAGTTAGGACGTCTGTCCATTAGAAAAACAACAGAAACCATGAATCCAAAAAGCTCCCCGTCACCCCTTCAGGATGGGGGGTCGGGACTAGGAAGATCTAAACCGGAGTGGACGGGTGATGTCTTGTCCAGTCCTGGTTCTGGAACGTTGGGAGGCTTGGTGTGACCTCGCTGACCAGTTGGTTACTGGTTTAGACCCAGTGCAGGTCCTAACAGTCCACACTGAGCCTGGAACTGAACAACAGGCCACCGTCCACTCTGGTGTTTTTTGATTATTTTTCGGGGGGGGGGGGGACCCCTCACTACAGCTCTCCTCGCCTCAGAGCCGCCATGCTAACGAGCTGTGGGACTGTTCAACACGCCTGTGACGATAACGCTCAGCTGTAATCACATGGTCCGATTACAGACGTGTTGAAAAATGAGCACAACAACTTGTTAACGTAGCGGCGTCCAGACAGACAGACAGAAAGACAAGGAGAAGAGATAGAGACAGTTAGCCTAGCAGTCTTGAGAATATAACACATACTCAACTTCTCTTTGCAAATCGGTTAGACACAACATGTGAATTAAACAATCTCATTTTTAACAGGATAACAAAGTACATTTTTAACTGGAGAACACCCGCCAGAGTGGAAATTTACACAAACCATATTATCTTATCGACAAACTGAATATTCATAACTGGATGAACAGATTTAAATAGACCCCTGTACAGGAGAACTCATTATTATCGTCGTCATTATTATTATTATCGTCATCATCGTCACACATACAAGAAGCAGAACCACTGATTCAATATTCAACTCAACAACAGCCAGATCTCCCTCAACGCAAGACAAACCTCTCTGTGGTCTGACACACACAACGCTCAGCCAACAAACACACAACGTTCGGCTAACGCACAAAAACACACACCAGACAGACAACGCACAATGCTAACAAGCATACAGCTAAAGCTGGAAATGGACCTCTACAAAGGGTACACGAACGCCTCTGTGAATTTATGCAAAGGAGGTTATTGTGGGTAACTGTACGCTGACTCAAGTCTTCCAAATCAGAACAACGTGCGTTAAACGAGCCAACTGGTAGATCCAACATCCTGTTGGGAGGTGCTTTCGCCAACCTAAATGTTCAAGAAGCTTAATCCAGCCTTAACGTACACACCGTTCAGCTAACTCACAAGATTAGCCACACATGTTCACATCACACAGTTTAGCTAACAAACATTCAGCTAATGCTGCATTCACGCCATGTCGGGAGAATCGGGGACAATTTGGGAACGCCGATATATTATTCAAAGATGTTCACCCCTCTGCTAGCCATGTAGTTAGACCAGATGGATTTTAAGCCTAAATTTGCTATTTTCAATTGTTTTACATTATTACCGCTGTTCTGTTAGCAAGTAAAATTAGATGCAAACAGCGCATAGATTTTATTTTTATTTGTTAATTAGCTAAATGGATTATATTAGTGTTTATATTGGGTTTTATTTAGTGATCAGTGAAAGTTTTCTGGAGACACTTTGTCACCGGTTTGCTGACAGTTGTGTACATTTTTCTTTGAAATGGGAGATATCTTCAGAAATTCACAATATCTCCGGCTTGGAATTACAACTTGGAGTCCGATGTGGACGTTTTTTCTCGCTGGCTATTTACAGTCTATGCAATATGTCGTGAGAGCAGCATGATGCAAGTTAAGTTAGCGCACATGTCAACAGCTAACAGCGACACATTCTGCTGACACACACACCAAAACCACCATTCACTCAACTAACAAAAATTAGTAACGCGCATGTTGACTAAAAAAATACCCACTGTTAAGCTACCTTTCAATGCTAACACCGCTTAGCTAACACAAACACATATTGTTCAGACAACAAATCTTTTAACACTTAGAGACATCTTTCAGTTACATTCAGCTAATAGGCACCATTTAGCTAATAAAACACAGCTAACAAAAATCACTTCAGCCACCACATTCGTTCTGCTGACAAACGCACCATACAGCTAACAGAAACAGTTCAACCACCACGTTCATTCAGCTAACACACAGTTGAGGTAACACACATCTTTTTGCTAACAAACATTGTTCAGCTAACACACGTTTAGCTAACTTGTGCGTTCAGCGAACACGCTCGTTTACCTAATACATCTCTAATAGAATCGATAACTTCATTGTTCAGCTCCTAACACTTCTTCTACAAACAAATCGGCAAAGTAGAAATGCAGAACTAAGTTACAACAATAATAAAGTTTCACTTTGTAAGAAAATAGTAAATTTCCCCCCTTTTTGTAATGAAAGTTGAGGCAGGGAAACACGATGTCGGCTGGAGGTTAGATCCTGTGGAGGACACAAAGTGTTTGACCACAGAGAGATCTGGCTTTAGACAACGCAATATAAATCGTCATTTATTCATCATTACATCATAAAAACTAAAGAATCACTATAGAGATACAGGAATAAGAACTATCATCAAACCAAAAGAAAACAATAAACGCGTCATTGCACCTCCAAGATGGCGACTAAACAGGTAAAATTAGATCAAGAACAAACAGACCCAGCGAGCACAAATTTAGTACAAAAAACAGTTTTGTCTCTGACGGTAAAACATTAAATTTCCATCTGACGCTATTAAAATATTTCTATGCCAAAATAAAAAAAAACAAAACTGAGAGTCACACACAATCTGTCGCATGCTTTAAAACATTATCATAAACAAAATAATAATAATAATAATAATAATAATAATAATAATATCTGATTTTCTTACTCAAGACTGCTAAGCCTTATACCGTTTTCTTATTGGAAAATAAAACTAGACAAAATATAGATTATACTGGATTTTTTTTGTTCAAAGCCACACTGATACATCTTTAAGTTCAAGTTTGATAAAAAACAAAACAAAAAGAAAAACCAGGTCTACACTGTGGAGAGACCAGAGGCTAGTCCAAAAAAATCTGCCCGACAAAATATCAACTTTGTAAGGTTAAAAAACAGAAAGAAAAGAGTTCGTGATTTTTCAGTTAATCCTTAGTTTTTCTCTACAAAAGGAAGGAGGAAGCGGCAGAGCGTTGCTAGGAAACCCCGATTCGGTTGCCGTCGGCGACCATCCGAGGCCTTGACCGGTGACGGAGGAGCCTCTAGTGATCCTAAAGAGACAGGAAATGACATCACTGTTCAGTGTTGTTTACAGGTTGTGAGGTTTAAATTCCTCCCTGATGGTTCCCGGACCAGCAGAAGGTCCTGTTTCAGCACCCGTCTGATGTAAACTACAAACCAGAACCTGTAACAGGTGAACTACAGGTAAGCTGGCAGGTTCCTAATCCGCTTCCTGTGTGTTACCTGTATCTGGGCGGGGTTCCACAGGTAGGGCTGCTGTCTGTAGTATTCTGCTAACGCTGCAGTGTAGTCTGGCACCGAACTCTGCTGAGACGACTGACCTGCAGATACACAGAAGAACATGAGGACACATCGACGTCTCTGTTGCTGTTTGAAGACCTTTCAGACGTTCACACATTAACACATCATCACCTTGAAGGTGAACGGCTTATTTTCACATGCAGCAGTTACAACAGGATCCGCGTTTGTGTCTCCTGATGGATGAAGTCCAGTATTCTCTCTCTGCTAGCTCTGTTTCTGGTCTCTGTAGCTGCTAAATGCTGCACTATGTCCAGCAACTGGTCTCTAACTGAGTCTGTCTGCTGTCTGTGAACCAGGTCAGATAAACCAGGACCTGAGAGTGAACCAGGACAGATAAACCAGGAGCTGAGAGTGAACTAGGACAGACAGACCAGGAGCTGAGAGTGAACCAGAACAGATAAACCAGGAGCCGAGAGTGAACCAGGACAGATAAACCAGGAGCCGAGAGTGAACCAGGACAGATAGACCAGGACCTGAGAGTGAACCAGAACAGACAGACCAGGACCTGAGAGTGAACCAGAACAGACAGACCAGGACCTGAGAGTGAACCAGGACAGATAAACCAGGACCTGAGAGTGAACTAGGACAGACAGACCAGGAGCTGAGAGTGAACCAGAACAGATAAACCAGGAGCTGAGAGTGAACCAGGACAGATAAACCAGGAGCCGAGAGTGAACCAGGACAGATAGACCAGGACCTGAGAGTGAACCAGAACAGACAGACCAGGACCTGAGAGTGAACCAGAACAGACAGACCAGGACCTGAGAGTGAACCAGGACAGATAAACCAGGACCTGAGAGTGAACTAGGACAGACAGACCAGGAGCTGAGAGTGAACCAGAACAGATAAACCAGGACCTGAGAGTGAACCAGGACAGATAAACCAGGACCTGAGAGTGAACCAGGACAGATAAACCAGGAGCTGAGAGTGAACTAGGACAGACAGACCAGGAGCTGAGAGTGAACCAGAACAGATAAACCAGGAGCTGAAAGACACCGACACACTGTCAGCTCAGACGTCAGTTATAGAAAGATTCATGGGAGCCGCTTTAATGACTTTTCTGTTCCCGACATGAAACAAACAGCAGCTGTCAGCGTCACTGATCTCAGCTCAGTGTGTCCGTCCAGTTTATTTTTGAGCTCAAGTCCGACTTTAACTGAGCGGAATCAGAGATGTTTGGGGCTCTTTTGGGACCACGTGGTTCATTTCTCTCCAAGCGTCTTTTGGCCGTCAGGTTGTGACTGTCGGTTGTTTACGGAGGCCTAACCTCCACCGGGGATGCTGGGACATGCTCGCCCCAGTTTTCTTGTGAATTCCACATTTTCTCTGACTGCAAGGAGATATTGTTTGACTTTTTGGCCCTGGGCTTCGCCTCTCAGGCAACACACAGTCTGCCCTGTCTTAGTGGTGCTGGTTGTTGGGGCGGTATGCAGGGCTGATTAAAGTCCTTTCACCTCCTTTGCATGTTTTTCCAGTAACTGAAAAAAATGTTTTTTTATAAATCTATTTTAATGTTAATCTATTTTTTATTTACAGTGAATATCCTCTAAACACACACACTAGAGTTGAAAATCAAGCATATATCTATCTAGCCTACATTTTCTGTTACACTGAATGGACCGCAAAATCACAAATAATCAAAGAACCAAGCCACACCCTCATGTTTAATATCCACATTCTTTGCTAAACTTTGTTACTGGAAGAACAGACAGACAGACAGACGGACGGACGTCGTACTTTGTTTCTTGTAGTAGTCCTCCCAGGCCTTACTGTAGTCTGTCATCAAGCTCTGAGGCTGGTTCTGCTGACCTACAAACACACAAAACCAGACAGTAAGTCTGACAGTGTTTACACTGAGCTTACTGGATCACCTCCACCACTCAGAACAGACAGGAAGTTCAACCAGTCCACGTAAACTAGCTTCAGAACAGCTCTTGGGATTAAAAGTCAGAACATTTGCTGCATAGTCATTTGTTTTTGGCGGCCTGGTGGGACGACTGTGTTTTCAGACAACACGCTGCACGACTGACATGAAGTCCGTGAAAGGACCGAGTGGAGGCTGAGCAAAAACATCTGATCCCAGGTCTGTACTGTACTTCATAAACACCCAGAGACAAAAACCCTTAAAGGTTCATTTATTGTACAAAGTATTCCTGTAATTTATTCCTGAAGTGCTGAATGATCCTTTACTGGTTAACACAGAGCAGAGAGGTCCAGTGGCTTCCTCCTGTCTGCTGGTCAGTGATCAGACTCACAACTTCAGAGAGTTTCTCTCAACTAAACAGACGACAACCTGCTCCAATAGAACCTGTGTATCACCCAGCTGTGTGTGTGTGTGTGTGTGTGTGTGTGTGTGGACTTGCCTAGCTTCTTATAGTACTGCTCCCATGCTTTAGAGTAGTCCATCTGTCCTGTCTGAGCCATACTGTGACCTACACACACACACACACACACACACACACACACACACACACACAAACAGAGTCTTAACCGCTGGACTCAAACCAGTGTGTGTGTGTGTGTGTGTGTGTATCTGCATGTGTAGGTGCACACCTAAATACTGTCTCTACACTGTAAACTGGTTTGTACTGGGACACAAAGTGTGAACGAACTCACGCTGCGGTGAAAAGTGTGTGTGCGTGTGTGTGTGTGTGTGTGTGTGCGTGCGTGCGTGCGTGTGTGTGTGTGTGCGCGTGCGTGTTAGTTACCAGGGTCTTGTTGTCCAGGGTTCTGCCAGCTGGTCTGGTAGGTGTTTCCCCAGACACCAGTCAGGAAGGTCTGGCCGCTGCCACAGCTACACACACAACACACACAGCTCCATAAAACACACTCTGCAGGTACAGCCACTCACAGCAACATTCACCTGTTCACTCATGTACTTTCTTCATGACGTGGTGACATCTTTAGCTGCTATGACCCACAACTACAAACCAACCAATCACAATACAGCAGGAAATGGTGCCCAAGCCACTGTGTGATGAGTCAGTGTAAGAGCCAGTTTGAATATTGAGTTTATTACATTTATGTTTGTACCTGATTTAGCTACACAGACACTAATACTAATAATACTAATACAGCCAATGCAATTAATACAAATACAAGTACAGTATGTGAAGTTTATAGCTGGTCGTTCTGCTGCAGGCACGTGACGGGAGCCTCTGCTGCATGTTTCTATTTCCATCATAGCGCTTCAGTTCAGCCGCCACTCATCACAAAATCTGACAGCCTCAAATCAAAACTTGTGTGTGTGTGTGTGTGTGTGTGTCTTACTTCTGGTGTGTAGCAGGGCCCTGGGTGAAGGGACTGAAGCCAAAACCTCCATTACTCATAATACCTGAACCCTGAAGAGGAGAGACAAAGTAGAATTTATTCTGTTTCATCACTTTCAATCCAAACATTGAACACATTCCACCTTAAATCTGCTGCCATGTACTATTTCACATCAATATATTAATATCTACTGTGTTTCGAGTTTAGTGTTAAGAAGCGTGTTATTTATTTATTTAAGTCTGTTGGAAGACTTAATAAATAAAACACAGACTATTTATGAAATAAAAAATGCCACCAAATTCATCAGAACACCCAAAAGATCTGCTTCATCGAGGTTTATGTTCTGAGGTGTTCCAGTCAGAATCAACACTTAAGCCAGACTCAGTGATAATAAGTCTGGATTGAGACTTTACTGGTATGATGAGTTCAAACTGGCTGAGGTGCGTTTGTTTTGCGTACCCCGATCTTGTCGTCTATGAGCTGGCGGGCCAGGTCCATCTGCTGGGCGGTGCCTCTGATGGTGAAGACCCGGGTGTTGGGGTCGGTGGAGGGGGGAGGGTTCCTCTGGAGCTCCACATGAGCTCCAGACTGCTGGTTAATACTCTTAATGGTTTCTCCGCCTATAAACACACAGAGCGCATCAGAGCAGCATGTTGAACACTTCTGCATTCATCTGATTTTTAACTTTAACACAGCGATCTGTCCACCTGTTCTGGGTTGATTATGTTTTATGTGCCTGTTGTCTTAATTAATGCTGCAGGTCAGCCGGTGAGCTCCGGTCCTTTTCTTCTCTTAGTGAACAACAGAGTTGTGGAGGCTGATCTACAACAGACGCTAAAGCGTGGCTGCAGTCAGCTGTTGGTTGAACCAGTGTAACCAGTGCAACCACTCTCCTCCTGCTGGTCAGCAGAATATCCTGAGGTCATGGTCAGGACCTTTTATGAGGTGAAAGGAGGAAAGCGAACCGGTCTGAATGTTTTCACCCTCACCCTGTTTTCAATCTAAATTTGTTCAGACTTCATCAGACATGCGTTTTTATTCAAATCCTAAAAATCTTGTTTCTAATGTTTTATTTCTAGCAGCACTGTATTATATATATTTTTTTTTTATTTACATATAATTATTATAATAGTATATATATATATAAATAAAATAAAGTTGTGACTGCTGTTTTTCTATACTGATGTTTAAAAGGTGTAAAATGTGTTTTAGCCTACTTGAGTTCGTGACTGATAATATTTGACTTGAAAAATGTTCTCGTGTCTCCGTCAGCTGTGTTACATTCAAATTAGAGCTGAAACAATTTATTAATTTATTAGTTGATGAACAGAAACATATTAATGGTTTGGACTGATCTGCAAATATTGCACACCATATACATGTAATCATGAATTATAGTTACATTAAATATGTATATATTTTATAACATTGGGTTAATATGTTATACTGTTTCATTAAATTATATTCTATTTCTATATGGATACAGGCAAACACCAAGTCTCATTATTTAATCAGATTATATATTATTCTGGTGTTTGCTGTAGATGGTATCATGTTACTTTACATGTACTAATCTCACCACTGTGTTACTTCACCTGAGACAGTACTGCAGTATTCGCTGGTCGTGTGTACTGTGTGTATGTGTACTGCTGCCTTGTAAACTTGAGTTTAACTGCTGTCTCTATAGCTTCTATGTTTCTATTTTTACTTCATATACTTCTAATAGTTTATTTTTTACTCATTATGTCTGACAACGTATTAATAATTAGCTGACAAGTCAAATATTACTCCACACATTACTCATTAATAAACTAATTCTTACTTTGATTCAAATATGTCATCTATTGTCTTCTATTTAAAATCAATTTTCATTCACTTTTTAACTGAATCTGATACCAAAAGAATCAGTTCGTCTAATGACAACAGGCTTCAGTGAAAGAGTGTGTGTGTGTGTGTGTGGACAGTAAGACATTCACCAGTATTGTCCAATAGAAAGTCCTGACACACAATAGACCACCAGAGTGTGCGCACACACACACACACAGACCATATGGTGTGTAAACACTCAGTACTTGACATTTCTTTTTTCTGTTGCTTTTATTTTGGAAGCTGCTGCTCGACCCTCTTGACCTCCACACACACACACACACACACACACACACACACACACACACACACACACACACACAGGCTGGTGAATGGGTGATGTTTTTAAATGGAGGCTGAATGGCACTGATGGAGCTCTCATCCTGAATCTTTTACATTTGTTGTTGTTCGTTGTGGTTTTTATTTTGGGGCTCGAGCCACATGAGTCCTCAGCAGTTTACAGGCTGCAGAGATCAGAACACATTAAAATAAAGACAAAGACATTAAATCCTCAGCTGTTCAGCACTGACGACATTTAATAATAAATCATTCTGAAAATAAAGAAATACGCGCTCTACTGCGTCTCTTTACTGCGTCTCTACTGCGTCTTTGTTTTTTTTAAATACTTCTAATTCTTATTGACACAGTGCTTGTCTGCTGTGTGTTTCTGCACCTTTCTGTCTTTGCTGCTGTGACTTTACTGCGCTCCACTGCGTCTCTTTACTGCGCTGCACTGCGTCTCTTTACTGCGCTCCACTGCGTCTCTTTACTGCGCTCCACGGCAAAGTCAGTAGACTTCACCTGTTGCTTCAGTGTGTCAGATACATATTTAACCAACATTGCATATCTTCTGTTGCTATTTAAATAATTATACGATTGGACTCGTATCAGCAGATAACTAATATTAAGAGGACTTACCTTCTGTTCACACCATCATAACACTAACAAAACACTTTAATGGTCACAACATGAGAAACCTGACAGGGTTGTTCAAGAGGTTTTACAGATATCAGAGATTTGTGTGCCAGACTGCTGTCACAGGAGATAACACCAGCTGATTATTCCCAAACACAACCACATCAGGAAGCCAAATATCCATTTTAGTCAACAAAACACGCAGATGGGGGTGTGAATACTTCCCACAGATCACTGTGAAGTGGTCTGAAACAGATTCCCTCTCCTACCTTTGCCGATAACCAGGCCACACTTGTCAGCAGGGATGGTGTAGGTCACTTCCTGTAGAGGACCAGGAGAGCCCATAGTCCAATCACCACGACCTCTGACTCTCCCTCCCCGCAGGGCCGAGCCAAAACCATCACGCTCCTACAAAAACAAACATACACATAAAGTGAAGAGAGTACTGTGGACATCCTCAGAGTTCGGAGTAAACTCCCCTACCTGTGTGTGTGTGTTACCTGAGCGGTCTGGATGAGCTCATTGATGAGGTGGACAGCATGCTGACAGCGGTCTGGCTGACCCATCACCATGGCAACACGCTCAGGACTGATGCCATCATCTGGAGGACACACAAAGAAGTCCAAGGTCAAAAGGTGGTTGGGTCAACACCCTTTAATCTGAATCATACAGTCATAAACAGACTGGTTTAATCTGGATTATATTGGTGTAAACATGCAGTACACCTTCCTTACATTTCTTTATACTTGTGTAAACAAACTTTGAATTTAATTTATTTTAGTCACACAGACCTTTAATCTGAATTATACTTATAATTGCTTGGAAATACTAGTTTGAAACTGGATTAGATGTGACTGGATTATAATGATTTAAAGAAGGCAGTTTAAACTGGATTTTACTGGTGTAAACAGACCAGTTTTGATCTCAATTACACTTGGAGACAGATAGTTTTAAACTAGATCAGACTATGCTAATGCACCTGTTTAAAGAGACTAGTTTTAAACTGGATTGTCCTGGTGTGAACAGACTAGTTTTGAACTGTGTAAATCAAACACCAGTTTAAATGGGATACTTTTAGCAACTGGATTCAGACACCTGCATCATTCTGGATCTTGATAATTTCTCCAGTAATACAGTTTACAACAGACCAGTTGTTACCTGGTTTATCCTGGTGTAAACAGACCCGCATTATCTGGATTCACTGGTGTAAACAGACCTGCTTTAAACTGGATGCGGACCCCTGCATCATTCTGGATCTTCTTGATCATTTCTCCATTCCTGCCAATCACAATGCCAACAGCAAACCTGGGAACTGGAACCTGCAGAGGGACAGACTAGACATGAATGTACCTTTTAAAAAGTGATTCAACAGACACTCATACATGCTAGCTGCTAACAAATGCTAACAGCGTGTGTGTGTTTGTGGGTTTCGTACATCCAGGTTGGTTCCGCCCAGACGGGCGCTGAAGTCGTTGCGTCCGGATCTAAAGTCTCCGTCCTTCTCCCTAATCACCTCCAACACCAACTCCCTCGCTGCCTGAAGGGGAGGAGACAAGGAGACAAGGAGAGGAAACAAGGACAGGAGAGGAGGTAAACAATTAGATGTCAGATGCTTAAGTATGAGATTTAGCATTATCTGAAGTTTGTTTGTGTGTATACGTACTCTTGTACTTTTAAACCTTGAGGACATTTTCAAAAATGAGGACGTTTCTGTAATTTGGGGATATTATTCTTCTACCTCTTCAGAGGGCTTTTTGATTGGGTCAGACTTGGTTTTAGGGTTTAGGTCAGAATTACTGACGGTTTAGATCAGGGGAACTAAAGTTCGAAGAGGTCCAGTTAGAGAAAATGTCCTCAAGCAAAGGTCCGGAACATCATAATGTCTAACTTGCGTTGTGATTTAGTGTGATATATATTGAAGTAGCCTAGTAGTTATATCAACGTCTGCATGTCATCAACAACTGACTGTCAAATCAAATAAAGAAAGTACAATTCAAAAACACTTAACATTGAACTCTACAGATATATAATACTGTAGATATGTATAATGTTCTTCTCTCATTAAGTAAAAGAAGGGCTGCATTTCAAAATAAAACAGAGAAAATAAATAAAATAGCTTTTGAAAAATTGCGCATCTTAAAATAGTGTTTAATTTTAGAAAAACAAAATAAAGTGTAGCAGCAGCTCGAGTTTCCCTTTTTCTTTGTTAACTGTTTCACATTCACTTCACAGTCTCTCTCTCCGTGTCGTTCACTCGTCTTTATCATCAGTCACTCGCCTCTCACCTCTCTCGTCTGTCTGTATTCAGAGTCGCAGTGTTTATCGCCTGGAATGCACAGATTTGATTGGCTGAGTAGCGTCACGTGGGCTGGCGTAACTCGTATGCAATTCGTCTGTAAGTTTCTTGAGCCGCTGAACCAGCGCCGCAAAGACTAGAAAAGCTGAGCCGGTTAAAATGGAAGCGCCCCGTCAAAATTTAAAACCCCTTAATAATTTATTGATTATAGGTCCGGGTCCGTATAGGACGGCGTCTGGGTCCGGACTCGGACCGCGGTCTGCCTGTTAGTGACCTATGGTTTAGAGGGTTAGGGAACTATGTCAATGTCAAGTTTTTTGATTAGGGAACGTGTACCGAGCTGATGAGCCACCGTGACCGACACAGCAAGGTGCTGGTTCTCACAGACCACAGTGACAGCCTGTCGCCTGCAGCTCTTCATCAGCAGCTCTTCATCAGCAGCTCACTGTGGCTGTTTCTGTTTGTACTATTCATCCCTGCAATATTTAAAACTGATCTGCTCAACGAACATCAAACCTCCTGCTGCTCTGCTGGTGTGAAGACTCTAATGCGAAGCAGGGAAAATATTCAGCTTGTATGATGTAAAGAAATCAGCAAATGATACAACACGGCTGAGTAAAACTAAACTCCTGGTCACCAGCCCCACAGTCTCACAGGTTCAGTTCAGAGCAGGATCCAGCGTGGTTTGAGGGAAGAGACCGACCCGGGTTGGCTACAGTTCTCCTCCTACCAAGCAGGACCACATCAGTGTAAGCCAGCGTGGTTCTTGTGTTTTTACCTGCACTTTGTACGGGTCTCCAGAGATACGGAGAGGTTTGTCGGCTCCTGTCGGCATCGGCCCGTCCTGGATCATCATCATCTTCACGCCTGCTCGCTCCTGACACACACACACACACACACACCTCAGTAGTCTGTATACCCAGCAGTAGATGCACTTCTCCCCCCGCCCCCGTTTCATACTGTCAATCTCTCTACCTGCAGCTGTTTGATGGTGTCTCCTCCTCGGCCAATCACCAGCCCGACCTTACTGGCCGGGATCAGCATCTCCTGCACCGAGGCCCCGCCTTCCCCGTCACCATGGAAACCCGGGCCGTTTCTACAGCGATCCACAATTTGGATCAGCAGCCGCTTTGCCTGCCTGTACGCACAAACACGTCATTAGAGGCGGCGAGGAGGCGAGGTTATTAGAGGAGGTGAAGGTGGAGGTTTAGAAACTCACTCGATGCTCTCTGGAGTTCCAGTCAGGGAACATGGCCGCTCCATCAGACCTCCGCTGTCTGAACACACACACACACACACACACACAGTAAGTCAACATGTGTCCGTTATCTTTCTGAAATGCTCCCAGCTGGTTGGTCGAGTGTTTCTGAAAGGTGTCTAAAGTTTAACTACATTTAACTTTAAAACTTCAGAGTTAATTAGTATCAGTTTTAAAACAACGGACCAATCAGAGAAGAGGAAAGGCAGCAGCAGTCATCTCTTTGAACCAGCTGTTTGAAGAAGTCTCCTTTGACATGTTTGCACAAAGTAATTAACTTCCACAAACAAGCAGCGACACCAGAGTAAAACATGGAAACCACAACAAAGCCTGGACAGTCAGTCCGTCTCACCAGAAGCAATCTGGATCTTGCAGCCGGACTCCAACTGGATCCTGGTGATCTGTTCACCTCCTCTGCCAATAACTGGAGGAGGAGGAGAGGAGAGAAACTTTCTATGACATCTTCTTTCTTTTGTTTGACAGTTTACTATCCTCAATCTAGGTCAGGTGAAAAGGTTCTGGGTCAGCCATAAATGTTCTCAGGCGTAAAGCTCAAGGATCTAGGATAAGTAGAAGGTTCACGTGGAAGAGTTCTGGTTAGATTAATGGGTTCTGGCTCAGGTTAAAAGGTTCTAGGTAAATATGACAAAGGTTCCAGGACAGCTGAAAGGTTTGAGATTGGTCTTAATCTGGTTACAGGTCAGGTGGAGGGGTCTGTTAGGTGTCTTACCTGGGTTACGTGGGTTCTACACCACGTGGAAATGTTTTAGGTCAGGTTTAACATTCAAGCTAGGATCTATGTGGTGTTTCCCAGTTAATGCTTGTTTGCATAAACGACGCAGTTTACAACTTTTATTATTGCTGATTTATTAAATCTAAGTTCTAATGAGTGAAACATGATGCCGAATTTAGCAGAAGACCTCAGTAATATATAAAAAGCCTGTTCTGTCAGGTAGTAAACAATGTCAGTGTCTGATCCCAATAATGACGTTCTGCCATTATTAGGGTTAGGCTAATACCTCTGTCGTCTTCTGTCCTTAATATCTGGTGTGACAGCGCTGGAAGGCTTCTATGCTAATTGACAATGTTCTAGGTTAGAAATCAAGAGCAAGTTAAAGGTTCTAGCAGAGCTGGTGAGAAACGACGTTTCCTCCAAACAGTGTGAAACTTTTGAGGAACATTTTCCCTTTTTTCATTTGAAAATAACAGCGAACGCTCGAGTTACTCAACAGGGCGTTCAACACACCACCATTTCTGTTTAAATAAACGCTTTGCTACTTTCTGTCGGGGCTGAACGCAGCCCTGATCAGCAGGAAGGACTGAAAGGTCGGAGGTCATACTCACTGAAGCCAACCATCCTGTCGGGGACCTTGTAATCCTCTGTGATTACCCTGCTGCAACACACACACACACACACACACACACATTAACATCCTGGTCACACAGAAAACCCACAGTGAGTGTGTGTGTGTGTGTGTCAATAAGTGATTATGATGATGATGACTGTAGGAGGACAGATCTATAAACACTTATCTACTGTTACACCCCGACACCCACAAACTGATGCAAACAAGACTATGATGCTGAACACACGTCATGTGTGTGTGTGTGTGTGTGTGTGTGTAATCAATATGAAGTGTTGCAGTACCTTTGATGCCCCATGGCTGCTAGCTGGTTACCTACTGAGAGACAGAAAGAGATTAGACATGAGTGCATGTTTTGCTCCGGTATAAGTGATCTGATGGAGCTGCTGACAGAAACCAACAGTGAGTCTGGATTTACAACAAACCACAGAAGAAGAAACAGGACAGGTTCCACTTTACAGCCGCAGCAGCAAAGCAAGTGAGACTCAGGCTGGTATTATTCTGTTTTTAATTGTCAACAAACACAATTTCCCCCCAGGGATCTATAAAGTATTTCTGATTCTGATGCCATAAAAAGACGAACACGACTGTGTTTGAAGCAGCAGACTGAAGTCCTCATCAATACGTCTGCTCTGCATCACATGACTGTATGATCACATGACCAGCTACTGTTGAATGAAAACTGTAAATCAACGTCTTCCACCAACTTTAATATTGTCCAGCATCATTTTAGGGCAAATAACAATGATAAAGTATTTCTTCGACAGTACATTATATATGTGAGCTCCACGTTGTTCCTCTTAACTGAACCTTAACGTCACTTTCACTCTCCATCACCTTAAAGAAAAAAACTCCTCACAAAGAAAGTTTCATTTTTCAAAACTGAAACTCATAACACTATTCAGTCAAACATGATAACAAGAAGACACTCAGGCTTCTGGGAAATCCAAATACAGACTGACACACAGGAAAGTAAAGTTCTGGTTTCAAGTGGAAACTGAAATAGAAAATCAAACCAGAGTTACACAAATATGAGCAGATTCAGGACTTTATATCATACATATTTCATATTGTGCAGGATGTCTAATAATATCAATATGTGATATACATGAATATATTTAATGGAAAAACATGCTGCTTTATGTTCTAGTTCTACATGGAAAACGCATATTTAAGAAATACTTATTATTTCTGATCATTTCGTGAATGAAGGACTCCTCCTCACCTCCGTCCTCTCCTGGTCTCTTCTGGCCGGGGTAGTACAGCGAGGGCTCGACGCTTCCTGAGGAGCTGTTGAGGTGGGACATGGCTTCTCCGCCCATCTTTCCCACCATCTGACAGACACAGAAAGAAACAGCAGTAACATCTGGATATGAGGAGAGACAAACTCATGGCCGGACACGCAGCTCAAAGCTAACATGGCAGACAGGATGACGTAGTAGCAACAGAGCTAATGAACTAAAAGTGATGATACACTTAAAAAAAAGTAATGTAGGCCAAGTCATGTGACTCGAGTATCTGAGGTCTGCTAAAGGCATGAACATGTCAGACTGCAGCAAGTCTTCAAGACCAACAGGTAGAAACAGTCAGTCAGAGTTTGTAAATGAGACAATGAGCCATTTAAAGTGAGAGGACAACAGTCAGAGACCTGCTGACAGGAGGATGGAACCAAATGGTTCTGTTCACACTGTCAGAGCTCATGATCACTCGCAATGTTTTCTTCCTCCCTCCTCACACAAGCAGCCAATCACAGTTCACATGGTATCTCTGTCTACGCCATAGCCCCGACTGCTAGTCTTTAGTTCGTTTTTCTAAATGTTTGAGGAGGTGCACACCAAGCTACATACGTAGCAGCCGCAAGTACGATGAAGACCTTAATGCAGATCAATAAATCTAGCTTTACTTTTGCACTAATCCCGGACACAGTTATCAAAACTAGATAACAGTCACAGTGTGAGCGGTTACGCGACAGATAGCTGTGTTGTTTAAACCTGAAGAACATCTGACAATCTGATGCATCATCACAGATTGGTCAGGTGGATTTTTCTCATCAGCTTCAGATGTGAGAAACGTGTTTCAGGAGTCCTTTAGCTTCTTCTCGTCTGTCTATTGACTGCAGAGCTACTGAGTCAACAGCTCACACACAGCTATTAGCTTATAGCTGCTAGCTGACCTCACCTTGGCTGAGAACACACTGCAAAATACAGTCAACAACACACACACACACAGGACGACCTGAATCCCTTCACACCTGTTAACACCTGTACAGCCTCACTCTGACGACACGACTCAGGTTATTGTTTGAACAATAGGACTGATACCATATTATAATCTTCAGATGTGGACTGACACCTCTCTGAGGTCACCTTCAATTAGTAGGGAGATCCTTTGCATCAAACCAAGCGTGAACGTTTGATTTGACTGATCAACCAATCATCTGCCGAGCCGACGCGTCTCCTTATCGGTGTTACTGACGACACTTCACTCTTTAAATGCGCTTAATAGCATAGCTTAAGACTAATATCATGTTTTATAAAAATGTGACAATGTCTCCTGACGTCAGTGGAGACCA
Source organism: Enoplosus armatus (assembly GCF_043641665.1). Taxonomy (NCBI): domain Eukaryota; kingdom Metazoa; phylum Chordata; class Actinopteri; order Centrarchiformes; family Enoplosidae; genus Enoplosus; species Enoplosus armatus. The sequence continues at coordinate 749,260 of NC_092183.1, read as the reverse complement.
GGGCTGAGCCGATTAGTCGATTAATCGATCCACAGAAAAGATTGACATTTTGAAGATTAACTCATCGATTCAGTCTTTATGAAGCTAAACAGTGAAAAGATGCTCCAGCTTCTCAAACAGGAGGATGTTCTGCTTTTCTGTTTTATATCAGTAAACGGAATATCTTGGCATCTGAGAAGTTGTAACGGACATTTTTTTCACTATTATGACATTTCATAGATCAACAGATTAAGTGATTCATCAGAGAAATGATTGTCTGATTAATCAATAATAAACGTATATACACAAGAAGGCTAAAGAGGCTAGGATTCAACCACAGAACTCTTCACTGCTGCAAAACAAAGGATTAACGCTACGCCACACAAGCGCTCCTCGATACCTCCTCCAACGACTCCTGATGTTACAGTAACGTTCGTGTGGAGGCCACCTCAGATTTACAGTCAGGATGAACTCTGGGAACAAACAGGATCTTTGTTTCGGTGAGGAGTTCATCAGCTGTCAGTGTGTTTACTCGCGAGTGTTCCTAAAAGCTGAAACATGTTGCTGATACACGAGGATCTGCTGCTGAACTGGACTGTGACGTCTGAACACCTCAGTATTAATAAAGATAGAACGTGTTTGACTTGTTATACAGAAGTCGAATTCTTCCAGTTAAAACTTTCATTCATTGAAAAAAAGTCCTGATTGGCTCCTGAGTCTTACAGCCTTGTAATGCGGCACATTGTTTCAACAACAACCAAATCAATTAAAACTAATAATATTGCTTATTTAAGGGGGAAATGCACGTGATGCATCTAAGGTTATCGAAGTTGCTAGGTAATGTTAGCTTGCGATAGATGGAAGCATCATGTTGAACGTCACTCTTCGTACAGTGAGGCTACAGAACACTGATCTCAGACCTGCTGTTTTCCTGTAGTGCGTTTACGGTGAGATTTCCAACCATCATATCTGTTTCCAACAGAGCCGCTGCACTGTAACGTCTTAAAAATACTTAATAAAATATGTCCCCGATGCCATAAAGGGCTAATATGTAGCTATGGTTAGCCCCATTAGCTTAGCTATCACTAATCTGTTTTTTTTTTTTTTTCTTTTTTAAACGTCATCTTTATTTAACCAGGAAAACCCCATCAAGATTAAACATTTCTTTTTCAAGATAATCAAAAGTGAGGCAGCAACAACACTGAGGTACAAAACCTGAGCTCACCTGGGCGGATGGATGTACTGTTCAACAAGAAATAGTTCCAGCTTGCAACACAAACCACAAACCAGATGCAACATGTTAATCAGTGTTCTGACGCTGTACAGACTAAACCTGACTTTAACACACATTTCAGAGCGGTTGTTTGGTGATCAGTTTGACGGTGGTCACAACACCTGATTAATCATCTGAACGATCAATAATCTGATGACTTCTGAGACATTTTGGTCGCCTGTCTGCAGTTTGAGCTGCTCAGTGATCAGATTTTCCAACATGGCTGCTGCCAAACGACCTGTTATAAACTGTAGTCAACTTGTTTTAATATCAGTGACAGAAAGACATTTAATGAGAGTGACACGAGTTAACACAACGTTCACCTTCAACTACATCATTCAGTGTCTGCACAGTGTCAGAGGCTAGCTGTTTCCCCCTGCTTAGAGTCTTTATGCTAAGCTAGGCTAACCCCATCCTGAACACACAGACAGACTGAATCCATGTGAACCTCTCACCCTCAGACAGAAAGAGACTGAGGCCACGTTCAGACCGTCTTTCCGTCACCTATTTGAATTGAACCAGTCCTGCGACGCAGCAGGAGGCCAGCGCTCAAAACACAGCGTCAGAAAAGTTGAACCAAAATTTGCAGCAATGCGACGACATCCAGCCAGACGCTGCTTTGCCCAATCACATGCATGCAAGCACACATTCCTGGTGGACTGCTGTAACGTGAATGCTGTGTTTCTGCAGTTAACCTCGCGATCGTGGCGATAAAAGATAAATTAATTGCCGCTGTGAAAACTTTCTAGAGCTGTAAAATCCCGGGTCGCAGTATTATAGACCTCTGTGAGAGTTTTAGAGTCTGATAAACCTTCAAACTCATGGATCTGTTACTCAAACTGGACTTCTCGGATTGTGTCTCATGTCTCACCCCCTGCGTTGTTTTAACACAGGGCCGATTTCAGTCTGAACATCCACTGAGACCATTTCCCAAAATGTTGAATTGTTAGTGAATTAAACTCAAACAAACCGTCACATGAATCCGACTGTGTAGAAATCAGTAGTGTAATCTAGTTTTAACCAGTTTGACCAGTGTCTGAACGCAGCCTGCCAGTGACGGCCTGCAGAAAGACACAGTTTCAGTTTAAATAATATCAACACCTGCTCACAACAAACTGCACCTCAGGCCGTGTCTGCACATACAGAAACACCCTGCTGGGTCCCACTGAAACACACTGAGGTGGTTAAATGTCCTGTCTGTCTCTCTATAGGAAGCAGACACACCTCCACTCCGCTGTATATGGCTCTGAGGCTGTTGCATAACGCCAGCCTAGTTTCTAACCAACTTACAGTAAACAGCAGCCTATAAGGGGAGGGGAGGGGAGGTGGGGGGTCCAACTCTCATATTAACTGCTGGAAAGCGGACGAGGCTTTAACACAGTATGAACACCCGGGTTTCACCGCTCCCCCCTGGCCTGTTTAGGACAGTTTGTGGGTCATTAAAGCGAAGTAAGACGAGTTGAGTTGTTCTCGTCCTGCCTGGTTTTTGACCGTGTTTCTGTCTCGCAGCCCAACAGGTTGTCTGCCTCAGTGACACGTGTGGCCAAACTTCTGTCGTGCCCCCCCCACCCCCCCCCCCCCGGTCCCACTGCGCTCCCCTCCGGGTGACAGCTCCACAAACTCCCCCTAAACTAACTCCCGGGTCGTGTCAGCCCGGATAAAGTGTGCAAAACCGGCCACAAGTCCAACTCTGAACTGCTTTCCGAGCTAGTTAGCATGCTAGTGTGTGTCCGTGTGAGTGTGTGCGCGAGAGTGTGTTGACGGAGCGCATAAGTTAGGAGTAGCAGCAGCTCAACACGGGCGAATTCGAATAAAAGTGCTTTGGCTCGATCAAACCGGCCCGGTTCGGCCCGGAACGGATGTGTGCTGAACCCCAGTGGAGTTGTTACCTGCCGGGCCCTCTGTAAAACATCGGCTAGGCCGTCAGACTTCAGCCCCGGCTGGTTCATCGAGGCCTGTCCCTGCACCAGCTCCGCCATCATAGCGCCACTAGCTAGCCGTTAGCTGTTAGCTGATAGCCGGATTAGCTCGGGCTGCTAACTGAGCTGAAGCTGCCTTCAGAGAGCGAATAGAGGCGAGAGGTCTCACTCTGAAGGCTTCTTCAGAACCCACAAGGAAGTAGATCTCTGAGAGTGCAAATATTATCTGAGAAGAAGGAGATATTAAAGGTGAAAGAATAAAAAGACGCAGCGCCGAGGTGAATTAGACTAATTACAAACAAAGTCAAGGTGTTATTAACGTAAGCACGTGATTTTCTTTCCAGATAAAGATTTTGATGATCCAGTTTTTTTCTCTTAGATAAACTTTATTGAACAACCGTTTTTTGGCCATGAAATAGAAACACTCATCAGTACAATAACATATAAACATGGGCTGCGTCATTGAGAGAGACATGTAGTAATGTGGCGAAACATTTATCAGAAAACTAAACTAATAAATAATTACATGAATTCAATAATGATAAATAAAAACCTGCAGTCCACCCAGGAATTAAAACACGTAGTGTTTGGTCAATATAGCTACTGATGCAATTCAACAAAACCTGATAACAGAGGTTTCAGTTTTACCTGTCACCATGGTAACAGTATGACATATGGCGACACAGCTGAATTATTACATCTAATATCAGCTGAAAGTGTCACATTTAACTTCTTATATTTCACATCGGGCGAGGGGGTTCTGAGGTGTTTTTAATCTACAGAGTGGTTCATGCCGTTTATAGAGGATCTCTGCCGCTGCTCAGCTGTTGGCAACTCGCTCTTCTGTTTCCGCTTCCGCGTTCAGTCACGTGCTTCAACCAACCAGCTCCACAGGTGGAGAGCAGTGTGAACTTTGAGAAGAAGAGGAAGAAGAGTTTGATGAAGCTGATTTATCAGAGTTTAGATCAGCTGATGTGTGTCCTCTCTGAGGTCACTGTGATGTGTGTGTCACTGACGTCTGACCTTTGACCTCTGTGTGTTTGGCTGTGAAGTTGTTATACTGAGAGCTGATGGTGACCTCTGTGTTTC
>NC_092183.1:725000-737500 GCF_043641665.1 Enoplosus armatus | reverse complement strand
ACAGGCTGCTTCCATTGAGACAGGCTGCTTCCAGTGAGACAGACTGCTTCCAGTGAGACAGGCTGCTTCCAGTGAGACAGGCTGCTTCCAGTCAGACAGACAGCTTCCAGTGAGACAGGCTGCTTCCAGTCAGACAGACAGTTTCCAGTGAGACAGGCTGCTTCCAGTGAGACAGACTGCTTCCAGTCAGACAGACAGCTTCCAGTGAGACAGGCTGCTTCCAGTGAGACAGACAGCTTCCAGTGAGACAGGCTGCTTCCAGTCAGACAGACAGCTTCCAGTGAGACAGGCTGCTTCCAGTCAGACAGACAACTTCCAGTGAGACAGGCTGCTTCCATTGAGACAGGCAACTTCCAGTCAGACGGGCTGCTTCCAGTGAGACAGGCTGCTTCCAGTGAGACAGGCTGCTTCCATTGAGACAGGCAGCTTCCAGTCAGACGGGCTGCTTCCAGTGAGACAGGCTGCTTCCAGTCAGACAGGCTGCTTCCATTGAGACAGGCAGCTTCCAGTGGGACAGGCTGCTTCCATTGAGACAGGCAGCTTCCAGTGGGACAGGCTGCTTCCATTGAGACAGGCAGCTTCCAGTGAGACAGGCTGCTTCCAGTCAGACAGACAGCTTCCAGTGAGACGGGCTGCTTCCAGTCAGACAGACAGCTTCCAGTGAGACAGGCTGCTTCCACTGAGACAGGCAACTTCCAGTCAGACGGGCTGCTTCCAGTGAGACAGGCTGCTTCCAGTCAGACAGGCTGCTTCCAGTGAGACAGGCAGCTTCCAGTTAGACGGGCTGCTTCCAGTGAGACAGGCTGCTTCCAGTCAGACAGGCTGCTTCCATTGAGACAGGCAGCTTCCAGTGGGACAGGCTGCTTCCATTGAGACAGGCAGCTTCCAGTGAGACAGGCTGCTTCCATTGAGACAGGCAGCTTCCAGTGAGATAGACTGCTTACAGTGAGACAGGCTGCTTCCATTGAGACAGGCAGCTTCCAGTGAGATAGACTGCTTCCAGTGAGACAGGCTGCTTCCAGTGAGACAGGCTGCTTCCAGTCAGACAGGCTGCTTCCATTGAGACAGGCAGCTTCCAGTGAGACAGGCTGCTTCCATTGAGACAGGGAGCTTCCAGTGAGATAGACTGCTTACAGTGAGACAGGCTGCTTCCATTGAGACAGGCAGCTTCCAGTGAGACAGGCTGCTTCCATTGAGACAGGCAGCTTCCAGTGAGATAGACTGCTTACAGTGAGACAGACTAATAACCAGCTGGTGGAGCTAATTCTCCAGTCGCTGCCATTAAACCACCACAGAAGAAGAAGAGGACGAGATGATGTCATTAAAGAGCTCCAGTGGAAGCTCAGACGATGGAGAACAGTGTGGAGAACATGATGGAGAACAGTGTGGAGAACATGATGGAGAACTGTGTGGAGAACATGATGGAGAACAGTGTGGAGAACATGATGGAGAACAGTGTGGAGAACATGATGGAGAACCGTGTGGAGAACATGATGGAGAACCGTGTGGAGAACATGATGGAAACATGACGTCTGTGTTGTGATGAAGGTCACAGCCTCCTCATCGCTGTTTCCAGCTCTTCACTTTCAGTCACAGCTTCAGTTATTCATCGAGTCTGTTTCTGGTTTCCTCCTCTAACAGCTTCACACAACAGGAAACTCGTCTTTGCAGTTTTTGAAGCACAAATTGAAAACGTGAATGAAAACAGACTCAGAGTTGGAGCTTGTTTGGGCATCTTGTTAGTTCTTGAGTGTGTATTCACTAAATGTTCATTATAAGTGACAGTTTGAGAGTCAATAGCTAACAACCTGCAGTCTCCTCCTCCTCCTCCTCCTCCTCCTCCCCCCATTGTTCTGTCTTCTCCTCCTTCTCTTCTTCCTCCTCTCTGTCTGACTCTTCTGTCAGGAGGTGTCTAACATCACTACTAGCAGGTACTAAATGCCAGCTGCTCTTTGTCCTGCTACAATACAGACTGTGTGTGTGTGTGTGTGTGTGTGTGTGTGTTGAGGGTCAGACCGTATAAATGTGTCCATCTGTTTGTAAGAACTCCCAGCTGTGGCCTCAGAGGGGAGGAGTGTGTGTTAGTCTTGACTAATGAGTGTGTTTTGTGTTGATGTCCATTAGAAGTCACGGTGTGTTTGTTGATCTGCAGCGTGAAAACAACCAGTGAGTCAATTATGTTCCACTTACTGTGTGTGTGTGTGTGTGTGAGTGTGTGTGTGTGTGTGTGTGTGTGTGAGTGTGTGTGACTGCTGTCAGATTGATTTAGTTCAATCTTAGACTGTTTCAATTCAAAGTCTATCAGCTTCTGTCTTCATAGACATGGAGACAGTTTACAAATGGACCTGATTATAAGACATATAGAGTGCTGCAGGAATGAGTCCTAAACTCCTGTGGTGAACACAAGCTGAAGAGATTTCAACGTTTTGTTCTACGACATAAAATACGTCAGTAGATACTCCACTCGTGAACTCTGAAGCTTTTACGTGTCTTAAAAAAGGCGGCTGCTAACAAGCAGCTAAATGAGACTACAGAGGTTTATTAACGTCTTCATGCCGAACACGGAAAGTCATCCACTCACTAGTCCACCTTTACAGCCTCGTCTATATATCTATATCTATCTGTCTATATATCTATATCTGTCTGTCTATATATCTATATCTATCTGTCTATATATCTATATCTGTCTGTCTATATATCTATATCTATCTGTCTATATATCTATATCTATCTGTCTATATATCTATATCTATCTATGTGTCTATATATCTATATCTATCTGTCTGTCTATATATCTATATCTGTCTGTCTATATATCTATATCTATCTGTCTATATATCTATATCTATATCTATCTGTCTATATATCTATATCTATCTGTCTGTCTATATATCTATATCTGTCTGTCTATATATCTATATCTATATCTATCTGTCTATATATCTATATCTATCTGTCTGTCTATATATCTATATCTGTCTGTCTATATATCTATATCTATCTGTCTATATATCTATATCTATCTGTCTGTCTATATATCTATATCTATCTGTCTGTCTATATATCTATATCTATCTGTCTATATATCTATATCTGTCTGTCTATATATCTATATCTATCTATGTGTCTATATATCTATATCTGTCTGTCTACATATCTATATCTATCTGTCTGTCTATATATCTATATCTATCTGTATGTCTATATATCTATATCTGTCTGTCTGTCTATATATCTATATCTATCTGTCTGTCTATATATCTATATCTATTTGTCTGTCTATATATCTATATCTATCTGTCTGTCTATATATCTATATCTATCTGTCTATATATCTATATCTGTCTGTCTATATATCTATATCTATCTATGTGTCTATATATCTATATCTGTCTGTCTACATATCTATATCTATCTGTCTGTCTATATATCTATATCTATCTGTATGTCTATATATCTATATCTGTCTGTCTGTCTATATATCTATATCTGTCTGTCTGTCTATATATCTATATCTATTTGTCTGTCTATATATCTATATCTATCTGTCTGTCTATATATCTATATCTATCTGTCTATATATCTATATGTATCTGTCTGTCTATATATCTATATCTGTCTGTCTATATATCTATATCTATCTGTCTATATATCTATATCTATCTGTCTGTCTATATATCTATATCTATCTGTCTATATATCTATATCTGTCTGTCTATATATCTATATCTGTCTGTCTATATATCTATATGTATCTGTCTGTCTATATATCTATATCTGTCTGTCTATATATCTATATCTATTTGTCTGTCTATATATCTATATCTATCTGTCTGTCTATATATCTATATCTATCTATCTGTCTATATATCTATATTTATCTATCTGTCTATATATCTATATCTATCTGTCTATATATCTATCTCTCTGTCTATATATCTATATCTATCTATACCCTCCTCAGGTGAAGCTCAGTGGTGAGGTGAAGTCATGTGACCGTGCTGTAGCTCCTTTACAGACTAACGTTAGCTTTGTACTTCTGCTGATTCCATTTACGCTTCAAAAATCATAAAAGTTGATAAGTGAAGATTATTGCACATTCATCACAGTCCAATGCATGTTACTAACTGTATATCTTCCCGGAGTTTCTTTGTGCTTTGTCGTCTCGCAGGTTGCTGTGGATCGTGGTCCTGGTACACCTGGCTGCTGCTGCCATGGGCCTGCCTGACTCTCATCACTACAGTTATTATGTTTAGTCGTAGTTCTGTTACTATTAAAGTTGTTATTATTGATCTCAGCTACTATTACAGCTGTAACTACTATTATCAGTCATATTTCCAGTATTATTATAATTATAGCTGCTATTTGTACTGCTAGTGCTGCCATACATCTCTGCCTGTCTGTCTGTCTGTCTGTCTATCTGTGTCTCTACGTCTATCTCTCTCTCTCTCTTTCTGTCTGTCTGTCTCTCTCTCAAACCCAACCGGTCAAAGCAGATGACCCCCCCCCCCCCACCTAGAGTCTGGTTCTGCACGAGGTTTCTGCCTCTTAAAGGAAGTTTCCTTGCCACTGTCGCCATAGTGCTTCTCATGGTGGGACCTGTTGGTCTCTGTAATAACATTATAAAGAGTCGGTCTGTTTGTAAAGTGTCATGAGATGACTTTTGTTGTGATTTGGTGACATATAAATACAATTGAATTGAATTGAGCTGAAATTGAATTATCTTGCTGAACAAAAGTATATTAGCTAATGCTAATGGAGGTTAATCGGTGGTGCAGGTCCACTGACTCCCGCTCTGGTTGTCATGAGGTGGAAACTCCTGATAAGCTCCCAGAGAGCAACTGGATTCTTACGTTACAAGTCCAGTATTGGTTTGGGGGGGTCGGCAGCAGACAAACTGAAGGAGATAGCCATCTTACCTGGTCATGTTCCAGTTCACAGTGGTTGGTCCTGGGCTCCCTGGGGGACCCAGGGGAGGGGGGTGAGTGACCCTTGGTTTCGTCTTGTTGTCGCTTGGCTCCTCGTGTCCTTTGGCTGTTACTTGTGGTGGTTTCTGTTATTATCGTACTGTTATTCATTGACAGACTGAGGCTTTTTAGAAGTTCGATGGGCTTCATTTGTTCCTGCTCTTCCTCTTTGTCGTTTTCTTTTGTTTCCAGCAGAATTTGTGTATTTCTAGAAGCACACACACAGCTGAGCTCGGAGGAAAGTCTTTGTGTTTCATGTCTTTTGTCTGAGCTGCCGCTGATGAAAATGTAATTTCCTTTGTGTTGTTGAGTTGCAGTTTGTTGATGAAGAGACCCTGAACACAAACAGACTCTTCTACATCTGTTCTCTTTCTGAACGAAACAATCCGAGCTGCTGTCATCAGCGATCACCGCCTCTGTCTCCGTCTCGTATTCTTTGTTTCTTCTTCAGACATGTTTTGTGTGTTTTAATGGATAAATCTGTTTGTTGCTGATTTTCTGCTGTTTTTGTTGCTGCAGCATCGAAACGTGAAAACACGCCTTTTAAAACATAACGAGTTTGTGTTTGTGTCTGTCGTCGGCCATTTTACTGCATCTCACTATTTATTATATCTCCTGTTTGTAATCCACTCAGTGTGATGTGTCCAGGCTCAGACAGACAGGCAGGCAGACAGGCAGGCAGGCAGACAGGCAGACAGACAGACAGGCAGACAGACAGATAGGCAGACAGACAGGCAGACAGGCAGACAGACAGATAGGCAGACAGACAGACAGTCAGACAGTCAAACAAACAGACAGACAGGCAGGCAGGCAGACAGGCAGACAGACAGACAGGCAGACAGACAGATAGGCAGACAGACAGACAGTCAGACAGTCAAACAAACAGACAGATAGGCAGACAGACAGACAGACAGACAGACCGGCAGACAGACAGTCAGACAGGCAGACAGACAGACAGGCAGGCAGACAGACAGGCAGACAGGCAGACAGACAGATAGGCAGACAGACAGACAGACAGGCAGGCAGACAGGCAGGCAGACAGTCAGACAGGCAGACAGACAGTCAGACAGGCAGACAGACAGACAGGCAGGCAGACAGACAGGCAGACAGTCAGACAGACAGTCAGACAGTCAGACAGGCAGACAGACAGATAGGCAGACAGACAGACAGGCAGGCAGACAAGCAGACAGGCAGACAGGCAGGCAGACAGACAGGCAGACAGGCAGACAGTCAGACAGACAGATAGGCAGACAGACAGATAGGCAGACAGACAGACAGTCAGACAGACAGATAGGCAGACAGACAGACAGACAGTCAGACAGGCAGGCAGGCAGACAGGCAGACAGTCAGACAGACAGTCAGACAGACAGACAGACAGACACAGGCAGGCAGACAGGCAGACAGACAGACAGGCAGACAGACAGATAGGCAGACAGACAGACAGTCAGACAGTCAAACAAACAGACAGATAGGCAGACAGACAGACAGACAGGCAGGCAGGCAGACAAGCAGACAGGCAGACAGGCAGGCAGACAGACAGGCAGGCAGACAGGCGGGCAGGCAGACAGACAGACAGAGAGCAGTCATTTTGCTCTGTGGGGTTCGGTCATTTAAACGGCCTCTATAAATGACACAGTAATGAATTCACAGCCTACCTGCTCCATTAGCGACCCCTACTGAGACACACACACACACTCACACACACTCACACACACACACACACTCACACTCACTCACACACACACACACTCACACTCACTCACACACACACACACACACACAGGCAGTGTGGTGTGTGTGGATGTACTCGACTCTCTCGGGCTCTCAGGTCAATTAGTAGCTAATTGGTGGACAAGCGCTCACGTTTGATTGGATAATTTACCAACGATCAGTAAGAGCTGAGAGGACAGGAAGTGCCGACAGTCCTTCTGCAGGAACACTGACTCTCCAGGTGGCCAGGTAGGTGGACACAAGACAGGTGATCTGGTGTCTCAGTGCAGTGGTTCAATAAAGGGACCCCCGCCTCTCTCCCCTCCCCTCCCCTCCTCTCCTCTCCTCTCCTCTCTCCTCCTCTCCTCTCCCCTCCCCTCCTCTCCTCTCCTCTCCTCTCTCCTCCTCTCCTCTCTCCTCTCCTCCTCTCCTCCTCTCCTCTCTCCTCCTCTCCTCTCCTCTCCTCTCTCCTCCTCTCCTCTCCTCTCTCCTCTCCTCTCTCCTCCTCTCCCCTCCCCTCCTCTCCTCTCCTCTCCCCTCCTCTCCTCTCTCCTCTCCTCTCTCCTCCTCTCCTCTCCCCTCCTCCTCTCCTCCTCTCCTCTCTCCTCTCCTCCTCTCCTCCTCTCCTCTCTCCTCCTCTCCTCTCTCTTCCTCTCCTCTCCTCTCTCCTCTCCTCTCTCCTCCTCTCCCCTCCCCTCCTCTCCTCTCCTCTCCCCTCCTCTCCTCTCTCCTCTCCTCTCTCCTCCTCTCCTCTCCCCTCCTCCTCTCCCCTCCTCTCCTCTCCTCTCCTCTCCCCTCCTCCTCTCCCCTCCTCTCCTATCCTCTCCCCTCCTCTCTCCTCTCCTCTCTCCTCCCCTCTCCTTTCCTCCCCTCTCCTCTCCTCTCCCCTCCTCTCCTCTCCTCTCCCCTCCCCTCCCCTCCCCTCTCCTCTCCTCTCTCCTCTCCTCTCCCCTCCTCCTCTCCCCTCCTCTCCTCTCCTCTCCCCTCCTCCTCTCCCCTCCTCTCCTCTCCTCTCCCCTCCCCTCTCCTCTCCTCTCTCCTATCCTCTCCCCTCCTCTCCTCCCCTCTCCTTTCCTCCCCTCTCCTCTCCTCTCTCCTCTCCTCTCCCCTCCTCTCCTCTCCCCTCCCCTCCCCTCTCCTCTCCTCTATCCTCTCCTCTCCTCTCCTCTCCTCTCTCCTCCTCTCTCCTCTCCTCTCCTCTATCCTCTCCTCTCCCCTCCTCTCCTCTCCCCTCCCCTCCCCTCTCCTCTCCTCTATCCTCTCCTCTCCCCTCCTCTCCTCTCCTCTCCCCTCCCCTCTCTCCTCTCCTCTCCTCTCCTTTCCTCTCCTCTCTCCTCTCCTCTCCCCTCCTCTCCTCTCCCCTCCCCTCCCCTCTCCTCTCCTCTCTCCTCCTCTCTCCCCTCCTCCTCTCTCCTCTCCTCTCCTCTCCTCACCCCTCCCCTCCCCTTTCCTCTCCTCCTCTCTCCCCTCCTCCTCTCTCCTCCTCTCTCCTCTCCTCTCCTCTCCTTTCCTCTCCTCTCCTCTCCTCTCCTCTCCTCTCTCCTACTCTCTCCTCCTTTCTCCTCTCCTCTCCTCTCCTTTCCTCTCCCCTCCCCTCCTCTCCTCTCCTCTCCCCTCCTCTCCTCTCTCCTCTCCTCTCTCCTCCTCTCCTCTCCCCTCCTCCTCTCCTCTCCTCTCCTTTCCTCTCCCCTCCTCCTCTCTCCTCCTCTCTCCTCTCCTCTCCTCTCCTTTCCTCTCCTCTCCTCTCCTCTCCTTTCCTCTCCTCCTCTCTCCCCTCCTCCTCTCTCCTCCTCTCTCCTCTCCTCTCCTCTCCTTTCCTCTCCTCCTCTCTCCCCTCATCCTCTCTCCTCCTCTCTCCTCTCCTCTCCTCTCCTCTCCTCTCCCCTCTCCTCTCCTCTCCTCTCCTTTCCTCTCCTCTCCTCTCCTCTCCTCTCCTTTCCTCTCCTCTCTCCTCTCCTCTCCTCTCCCCTCCTCTCCTCTCCTCTCCCCTCCCCTCCCCTCTCCTCTCCTCTCTCCTCCTCTCTCCCCTCCTCCTCTCTCCTCTCCTCTCCTCTCCTCTCCTCACCCCTCCCCTCCCCTTTCCTCTCCTCCTCTCTCCCCTCCTCCTCTCTCCTCCTCTCTCCTCTCCTCTCCTCTCCTTTCCTCTCCTCTCCTCTCCTCTCCTCTCCTCCCCCCTCCTCTCCTTTCCTCTCCTCTCCTCTCTCCTCTGTGTTAATTACAGGGTAGCAGTGGAGGTGGAGGGAGTGTTGGATTTGCAGTGCGGGGCGTCCAGGAGGAGTCAACCCTGTCATTTAGCTCTCTGGCTCTGGGCTCAGACTGGCAGGGAAGCTGAAGATTTTCCCAGCATGCCGTGGGCCAGAGTGGACCGAGCCACGGTGGGCCTTAATGACAGCTGCCTTTTAATGCTGCACTGAGGGGGGAGGTTACCTTTGTGTGTGTGTGTGTGTGTGTGTGTGTGTGTGTGTGTGTCTGTGTGTGTGTGTGTGTGTGTGTGTGTGTCTGTCTGTGTGTGTGTGTGTGTGTGTGTGTGTGTCTGTGTGTGTGTGTGTGTGTCTGTGTGTGTGTGTCTGTCTGTGTGTGTGTGTGTGTGTGTGTGTGTGTCTGTCTGTGTGTGTGTGTGTGTGTGTGTGTGTGTGTGTCTGTGTGTGTGTGTGTGTGTCTGTGTGTGTGTGTGTGTGTGTGTCTGTCTGTGTGTGTGTGTGTGTGTGTGTGTGTGTCTGTCTGTGTGTGTGTGTGTGTGTGTGTGTGTGTGTGTCTGTGTGTGTGTGTGTGTGTCTGTGTGTGTGTGTGTGTGTGTGTCTGTCTGTGTGTGTGTGTGTCTGTGTGTGTGTGAACCACAGGGGTACTTGTCAGCCTGAAGGGGGATCATTTTGTAGCTGCTTTCTCTGAATGTGAATGAATTCTTTGTGCCTCATTTGAGCAGCAGGTTGTAACCTGACAGCTCTCCATTTTACTGAGGAAACACTCAGAACAAGTGAATTACACCTTTTTCATACAGCGGAGAGAAAAAACAACCTGCTGCTGGCACTTAGTGGTGAGCTGAGTACACTTGAAATTTCTGTGCTGCGTCGTTCTAATGTGGAAGTTTATTACAAGAAGTCTAATTCTCATGTTGTTGTTCTTAATGTTGAGCTCACAGTTGACAAAGTGACACAGGCACAAGGTGTGTGTTGAGAGCAGGTGAGAGCCAGGACTGGGACCTCAGCCTGGAGAGGTAATGAGGATGGTTCCTACCAAGTTTACCCAAGCAGCCAACAACGTCATAGCAAAAACCAGAGCTAAGATTTTTCCAATCATCAATCAATCTCAAGCAATCATCCATCCATTTTCTTCTGCTTATCCAGGGCCGGGTCACAGTGGCTAAGCAAGGTAGTCCAGACATCCCTCTCCCCAGCAACGTTTCCCAGCTCTTCCTGGTGGATCCTGAGGCGTTCCCAGGCCAGATGAGATATGTAATCCCTCCAGTGTGTTCTGGGTCTACCCCGGGACCTCTTACCAGTTGGAAAGTGCCCGGAAAACCTCCAAAGGAAGGCGCCCAGGAGGATCCTGATCAGATGCCCAAACCCCTCAACTGGCTCCTTTTAAAATGAAGGAGCAGCTGCTCTTCTCTGAGCTCCCTCCAGATGTCCAAGCTCCTCACCCTTTCTCTCGGACATCCCGGTGATCTACAGAGGATCAACCGCAACACAGAGACTCTCGGCTGTCGGACTTTGAGAGATCACACACAGTCAGGAGTTACTGTTACTTCATCAAACGGGTGTCCATGTGGAGCAGGGCCAATGACCAGCATCTCAGTTTCATCAGAGGTTAGGAGCAGGAAGTTACATCATCCAGGAATCACAGCAGATAAACAGGCCTCAGGATTTCTAATTTGAGCGTCATCGTCTCCTTTAGAGGAACATACAGCTGAGCGTCATCAGCGTAGCAGCACATTTATTCCAAAACTGTATAATTTGAAATACAGCTCTGGAAAAAATTAAGAGACCACTGTAAAATTCTCAGTTTCTCTGGTTTTACTATTTATATATTTATGTGTTTGAGGAAATTGAACATTTTTGTTTTATTCTATAAACTACTGACAACATTTCTTCCAAAGTCCGAATAAAAATAATGTAATTTAGAGCATTTATTTGCAAAAAATGACATTTGGTCAAAATAACAAAAAAACAAAAGTTTTTCTCTCTCCTCTGTGTTTTCAGACCTCAAATAATGCAAAAAACAGTTCATATTCTACTAATGTTTTAACGTAGGAAGAGTTCAGCAATAAATATTTCGTGGAATAACCCTGATCTTTAATCACTGCCGTCATGCGTCTTGGCATGTCACATTGCTGTTGGGTGACTTTATGCCACCCCTGGTTTTGTTTGATGGTTTGTGTCCCTCCATCTTCCTCTTGATCACATTCCAGAGGTTGTCAATGGGGTTCAGGTCTGGAGATTGGGCTGGCCATGACAGGGTCTTGATCTGGTGGTCCTCCATCTTAAATCCATACATCTTAAATTGACCTGGCATTGACGTGGAGCATTGTCCTGCTGGAAAAAACAATCCTCAGAGTTGGGGAACTGTGTCACAGCAGAAGGAAGCAAGTTGTCTTCCAGGATAACCTTGTACGTGGCTTGATTCACGCGCCCTTCACAAAGACAAATCTGCCCAATTCCAGCCTTGCTGAAGCCCCCCCAGATCATCACCGATCCTCCACCAAATTTCACAGTGGGTGCGGGACAAAGTGGCGTGTCGACCTCTCCATGTCTCTGTCTAACCATGAGACAACCAGGTGTTGGACAAAGCTGAAAATTGGACTCACCAGAGAAGGTGACCTTACTCCAGTCCTCTACGGTCCAATAGTTATGGTCTTTTGCAAACCTTCTGGCTCTTCTTTGCTTCTCATTGATGACGGGCTTTTTTCTAGCTCTGCACTACTTCAGCCCTGCCACTAGGAGCATGTTTCGAACTGTGCACTTCACCCCAGCTGCCGTTTGCCATTCTTTTTGTAGGTCACTTGATGTCTTCCTACGGTTGTTGAGGGACATTCGAATGAGTTGGCGGTCGTCCCGGTCAGTGGAGAGTCGTTTTCACCCTCTGCCGTCTGTAACTTTGTTGTCCCCGATGTCTGCTGCTTGAACTTGTTCTTATGAACCGAACTTTGAAATTCTAAGGATGGAAGCAACCTGACGCTCACTGAATCCTCCTGCCAGTAAAGCCAGAATTTAACCCTTCTTTTCCTCACTCAAAACTTTTCATTTAAACTTTTTTGCCATGGTCAAATGTTTTTTGATTCCAATTCCTTTTGAGGTAATACTAGCCCTTCTTTTGCCTTCCAGCTGGGCCTATTGCAAGAGGATCGTGATGACCACAGCAGTGTTTTTTTATACTTTTCCTCGTTAAATAAGATTTGGTTCAGACGATCATCTAATCAGTACCTCATTAAGTAGAATGAAGTGTGCTTGTGTTGGAATTCAACAAACACTGGACTGGAATGGCTGCCATACATGTAGAGATGCTGATTTAAGAAAAAATTGGAGTGGTCCCTTATTTTTTTCCAGAGCTGTATACAAAGAGAATAGCAGAGGGCCAAGAACAGAGCCCTGAGGTGCTCCATATTTCACATCAGAAAATAGTGATGTTATGTTGTTATGAGAAACACACTGAGTTCTTCCAGTAAGATAAGACGTTAACCATGTGAGAGCCGGACCAGAGACGCCTGAGTATGTTTCAAGATGATCTAGGAGCATGTTGTGATCAATGGTATCAAAAGAATCTGGATCCACGTCAGCAGATCATTCACCACTTTAGTCAGTGCAGTTTCAGTGCAGCGACAGGCCC
>NC_092183.1:702500-720000 GCF_043641665.1 Enoplosus armatus | reverse complement strand
GAGACGAGTCCATCCACGCAGCGGCAGGAAAACACCGTTTAAAGAAGATCTGCAGACTGACTGAAGATAATAACAATCCAACCATTTCACCCAAATCACACAAATCACGACAGGATGGATTTTATTTGCTGAACTGTTGAAACGTCTTAATTACTGAGATTTAATTAGAGCTCGCCAGAGTTTTGAAAAATTACATTTGAGAAGTTTAACAATAACATGTTTCCCAAAATCTTGACTTTGAACAATATTTGACTTTCAGCACAAGTGATGTGGTCTAATGAGTGAATGTGTTGCTAAAGACTTCCTACCACGCCCACTAATATAATAAACATCAATATAACTACTTCAGCAACTATTAAGCAGAAATAATGAGGATAGTGTTGGTCTAACTGCTAATATGCTAATATATATATTTATACATATGTTGTAGTTTTTATACGTTTTATGTGAATGATTTAATAACGTCATCATCATCATCATTTAAGTTTCAAACGTAAGCCTGTTATAACTTGGAAACATGAGTCTTGGGCTCATTTCTGAACCTCACATTAGTCTCTGTAGTTCGGTGCTGAACACACTGTTTGTGTCAGAGTCACTCATGTCTATAACCTGAAACTCAACCTAAAACTGCGCCATTATAAACAGAGTTCTGTTATTGTTCCAGCACTGCTAACAGGTCAGGACCTGAATATGAATCTCAAGGTCTGATCTAAAACTAATTTACACAAAGGATGTCCCGGAGCCCAGGGTAACATCATAATATGTGAGGCATTATCCCTCAAGGACACTTGGAGAGCATTCAACATTCAAATGATTAAATACATGACAATCATATAAATGGACTCACCTCCATATTTGACAACAGACTTCTGGTGGACCTGCAAATGAGCCCGAGGGCCAGGGAGGGCCAGGGAGGGCCCCCATCCCTGTGACAGGAGTCCAGTCACTCAGCTCTGGGCATGTTGTGTTGTTAATCTACAGGAGAATAAAATGTCATTTACATTTCAGTGAGTTTGATGTTGGAAACCCTTTTTAACTCCTCAAACAAGCATATGTCCTCACTTTTTATTAATTATCAATTAATAATTCATATAAAACTAAGGCTAAAGCTGAGTGGCTCACAACATGGACTCAGCAGACTCAGACACAAGCCCCGTTTAAAAACTCTGTCCACCAATCAGAGCTGACGTTAGCTAAACACACAGTCGGTCAGATGATGATCAGTGATGAAGTGGCAGAAACACAGTCGGCTGTTGACAGAGCCGAGGACCTCCAACATGGCCGCCATCACTTCTATAGGTGGGCGGAGACGGCTGGTCCAGGGTCAGCGGCGGTCAATATTCAATCTCCTCAGTGAGCCGGAAACAATGAGACCATCAGAGAGACAAAACAGAGACCTGTTCATCTGGAAGAAGACCAGAGAGCCACGGGGGGCGAGAGACACTGAGACAAACAGAGAGAGAGAGAGAGAGAGAGAGAGAGACAGAGACAGAGAGACAGAGACAAAGACAGAGAGAGCAAGAGAGAGACAGAGACAGAGAGACAGAGACAGAGAGACACTGAGACAAACAGAGACAGAGAGAGAGACAGAGACAGAGAGACAGAGACAGAGAGACACTGAGACAAACAGAGACAGAGAGAGAGAGAGAGAGCGAGAGAGAGACAGACAGCGGGTCAAGAGACACTGAGTGTCAGAACATATTTATATATTCTTTCCTCTCCCATTAATTAAGACCCCTCATATTTATCTGGTGACCCTTTGGAGGGGCCCGACCCCTAGGTTGGGAACCACTGGACTAAACTAGTTAACTGTATATAAAATAGTTAAACTGGCTAACTGTATATAAAGTAGTTCAAACTAGCTAACTGTACATAAAGCAGTTAAACTAGCTAACTGTACATAAAGCAGTTAAACTGGCTAACTGTATATAACGCAGTTAAACTAGCTAACTGTACATAAAGTAGTTAAACTAGCTAACTGTACATAAAGCAGTTAAACTGGCTAACTGTATATAACGCAGTTAAACTAGCTAACTGTATATAAAGTAGTTAAACTAGCTAACTGTACATAAAGCAGTTAACCTAGCTAACTGTACATAAAGCAGTTAACCTAGCTAAGTGTATATAAAGTAGTTAAACTAGCTAACTGTATATAACGCAGTTAAACTAGCTAACTGTATATAAAGTGGTTAAACTAGCTAACTGTACATAAAGCAGTTAACCTAGCTAACTGTACATAAAGTAGTTAAACTAGCTAACTGTATATAACGCAGTTAAACTAGCTAACTGTACATAAAGTAGTTAAACTAGCTAACTGTATATAAAGTAGTTAAACTAGCTAACTGTACATAACGCAGTTAAACTAGCTAACTGTATATAAAGTGGTTAAACTAGCTAACTGTACATAAAGCAGTTAACCTAGCTAACTGTACATAAAGTAGTTAAACTAGCTAACTGTATATAAAGTAGTTAAACTAGCTAACTGTATATAACGCAGTTAAACTAGCTAACTGTATATAAAGTGGTTAAACTAGCTAACTGTACATAAAGCAGTTAACCTAGCTAACTGTACATAAAGTAGTTAAACTAGCTAACTGTATATAAAGTAGTTAAACTAGCTAACTGTATATAACGCAGTTAAACTAGCTAACTGTATATAAAGTAGTTAAACTAGCTAACTGTACATAAAGCAGTTAACCTAGCTAACTGTACATAAAGTAGTTAAACTAGCTAACTGTACATAAAGTAGTTAAACTAGCTAACTGTACATAAAGTAGTTAACCTAGCTCCACCTCTAACATTGATGCATCAATATTAACAATCTAATAATGTCAGATAAATCAGATATCAGTCACAGGAGACACTCTACTGCAGAACATGTACTTTTACTACATGTAGAATACTTTTACTTCAGGACCTGAGTACTTCCTGACCTGCAGCTGCTGCATCGACTCCGTTGCTGCTGTTGAAACTGATTCCAGTGATGTCATCATTAGCAGCATTAGCTGCTACGCTACATGGTGATGGATAAAGAGCTCTGCCTTATCTGATACACACTCAGGTAACTTACCAGGTGTGTGTGTGTGTGAAGTTATCTCGATTTCTGTTTGTGACCTCAGTCGTGACCCCTCCCACCTGTGCCATCATCAGGTAACTCACCTGAACACCAGCAGGAGTCAAAGGTCAACCCACTACTTTCCCATGACCCCTGACCTCTGACCCCCCCTCCACCTCCAGCTACATTAATAGTCTGACCTTTTGCCCCCTGCGTGAGTCTAAATATGAGGAAATGACCACAGCGCCACCTGCAGCTGTTTCCTACCTGAGAATAAAAGTTCTTCTCACATTTCTTTTCACTTCTAAATATAATAAACACTGTTTATTACAGGTCACCATTATCTTTACATTCGGTCCTGATTACAGGGAAAACATTCAATGATTGGTTATTGATGGTTGATTATATTTATTGACTTTCATATTTATCCACAATGAAGAGAGACACAACGAGCTTCATTTCTTCATCAGACAGAGTTGGTTGTGTAACTTGGTATCCAGGTGTTACATGCAGCGTTCCCAAATGTTCAGGTATTTTAGTTGAAGTTTGGTGCGTTGACCAACAGGAATTCTCCTAAAGTCTGTGAGTTATATTTAGGAAACCCTCAAGAAATGATTGGGAATTTACAGACCCTCAAAATAAACATTACCACAAACACTTCACAGTTTCCCTTTTGGTCTCAGGTCGTTGCAGTACACAATATTATTATTCATCATAATGAAGCAATATGCAGAACGGAGCAGATGCATTCACCTGCAGCAGACATGTTGTCTTTCCTCCTCCTTCATCCTCTTCACATTCCTCCATTATCCTGTCTTTAAGAGGAGAGGAGGAGGTCAAGAGGAGTCAACAAGGAGGAGGAGGAGCAGGAGGAGGAGGAGAGGGAGGAAGTAAAGGAATGAAAGAAAGGCTGAAATAAAGGAAGGACTGAAGGTCACATGTTTATACACGTCACTGACAATCCAGAGTGAACATCTATTAATTAACATGTTCATCACCATTAACTATTAAGGTGGAACTAACTTCAGCTACTTAATCTATAATAATACATCATCATTTATCAGTCGATTTATATTTTGTATAAATAATCTGAATCTGGCTGTTAAATAAATGTAGTGGAGTAAAAGTATGAAGTATCTTAAAATGGAAATACCCAAGTAAAGTACGAGTTCTTCAAAACTCTACTTAAGTCGAGTACTTGAGTAAATACACTGACTGCTCCACTTGCAGCTCGATGGGTCTCCGCTCGCTACCCAGCATGCCTTGCTTCACCTTCAATATCATTTATGTGGATCAGTGGGAGCATCGATCGTCTGATTTCATCATCGTGTCTCCTGTTAGAAAGAACCAATCAGACGTCTCCACGGATCAATACAGCGTCCCATTTCATCAGGATTCTCTCTCAGTACAAACTCTTTTATTATTAAATACTAATTATCTTTCATAATATATACAAATACAGGTTTTATAGAATGTTTAATAACTTGACTACGTGTATAAAAACATAAAAACTGTGTTACAGTCTGTAAGAACATCGTGTATATTTTTGAAGTGACAGTATACATGTGGATATACGTGTGTGTGTGTGTGTGTGTGTGTGTGTGTGTGTGTGTGTGTGTTGTGCTGGTTTGGTTTCACTGTAATATCTCTGGTTTCTGCCAATACTGAAGATTTGTATGATTCAATAAATGTGATGAAGCACTTTGATTAGTTCTATCAAAACAGACTTCCTGACTAGTTATTTCATTTATTAATAATCTATCAATTGTTATAAATGGATAAATTGTATATAAAATGAGATAATCCTTTATTAATCCCTCATTGTTACAGCAGCATACAGGATAGTGCAATAACAAGAGCCAAGATATAATCAAATGAACAATTATAAAAAACAGATAAAGGACTGTCCATTTAGGTGTGTTTGTGACGTGTAATTGGCTGATGATGTCATTCTGAGGCCATAATTTATTGACATCATTTATGCACATGTTGCATCATTTCCTGTTTGTACAAAATGGTAAAATGTTTAGATTTCTTGTAAATTAATCAAAAATGATTTATTATAAAAATGAGTCTATTGTACACATTATATACATTATTATAGTATTAGTATTAGTACTAGTAGTAATATGGAGTTGGGACACTGAGCGTGGTGTTGTACTCAACACACACACACACACACACACACACACACACACACACACAGCGGCTCAGGTTAAATCCTGAAAACTCACTGAAGCTTTTAACATTTCACTTCTAATTCTACTGATTCACACACACACACACACACACACACACACACACACACACACACACACACACACACACACGGTGTAATTAAAATCAATTAAAAGCGTCCCTGAACCTCTCGACCTGAACGCAGCTTCTTTCTCTTTAACGTTAAATCTGTTTTAACTTAAAGATATTTTATTTGACTTCATTCAAACACCTCAGCTTCATTTCTAGTCAGTGAGTGTGATGATGGCTGTTATCTTGATCGAGACTTAATCATTAGGCTTTTCTGAAGTTGCAATGTTCTGGTGGAATAAAAACAACACAATTAAAATCTCATCTGAGCGTGTTTTTGGTGATGATGATGATGATGATGATATTTACTGGTTTATATACTCTGTGGTGAAGAAGCCTTCAGTATCTCACGAGACCGTTGTGAGTAAAACTCCAATAATTAAGCATTATTTAATTTGATCGATCAGTCAATCAACAGAAAATGAACCTGATGAACTGTTTTGATCAGCAATCAATAAGTTCATCAGATGTTTGCTTTTGAATCTTTATTAAATCTCTTTGTTGGACAAAACGACGTCTGTCTGATTGTTTCTGTTTCCTCACATCTTATAAATGAAACCATTAAGTGATAAATCAGAAGAATTATCGGCAAACGTATCAATAATGACAACAATTATTAGTTGCAGCCCCAATGATTTCTCACTAATATGGGATTTTTTATACGATTTAATATGATTTCAGCATCTTCATTTGTATTTAATTCATGACATCGTCAGAAACATTCTGTCCGATTCTAAACTGAGAAATCACTTCTAACACATTTCACTTTGTGTGATTCATTTATCTGTACTGAAGTTCTAATTATTAATTAATAATAATTCATTAGATATCTATGTTTGAATTATTCAGAAGACACTTTGTTCATTAAGTGACAACAGTCAAGCTAATAAACTCTCAATTAAAGTGCTGTTAGTATTTGACAAATAAAACATATAAATATAATATATAAAATATAAATAAGAGAAGAAAAACATCAGACATAACATAATAATAATAATAATCCTGTTTGATTCTATATTTCATGCAGAGCCCTGAAGAGTCGGGAGGTTTCCGTCACCTCTGTGTTTTATATGAGAATAGAAATCACTGAGAATCTAAAAGAAAGCAGCTTGAGCTCCATCTAGTGACGACCTGCAGCTCTGCGCGCCTTCAACCTTCAGAGCAGCGAGTCATGGAGTGAGTCTTTATCTGAAACGTGTTTTTAAGCTGCTGACACGTTGACGATGACGTCTTTCTAAATGTCTGGATGATATTTTCCTCTCTGTGATGACGTATAGTCCATTTCTGTTTAACATCATAGTATTTAAGACTTTATTTTAATACTTTAATACTGTTTCACAGGAACAACAGCGAGAAAGGACAATGTGGTTCAGTGGTTTGTTGCAGATGTTTGTGCCTGAAGGTACCAAGTATAAATTTCATGATTTTAAATCATAGCTGGGACATCTGTTGTCAATCTGTCTCCATGTTTCCTGTCCGTCTGTAAAAACCTGCAGACTGTCCAACGAACAAACGGTAAAACAATCGAAAACATCTTAAATAAAATCACGTTTGGTCACGTGATCAAACATAATCAATACAATCTGAATCATTTAAAACATCTTAACTGAATCTTTAAGTTATCACAAAGAAAGAGAGCGTGACGATCTGAGCCGTTAGTAGCTGAGACGTCTGTCTGCCAGACTAACCGACTGCCCGACCGACTGACAGGCCGACAAACCGACAGACTGACCGTCTGCCCGACCGACTGACAGGCCGACAGACCAACAGACTGACCGACTGACAGACCAACAGACTGACCGACTGACAGACCGACAGACTGACAGACCAACAGACCAACAGACTGACCGACTGCCCGACCGACTGACAGACCGACAGACTGACAGACCAACAGACTGACCGACTGCCCGACCGACAGACTGCCCGACCGACAGGCCGACAGACTAACCAACTGCCCGACCGACTGACAGACTGACCGACCGACTGACAGACCGACAGACCGACAGACCGACAGACTGACAGACCAACAGACTGACCAACTGCCCGACCGACTGACAGACCGACCGACTGACAGACCGACAGTTTGACCGACCAACAGACTGACCGACTGCCCGACCGACTGACAGACCGACAGACTAACCAACTGCCCGACCGACAGACTGACCGACCGACTGACAGACCGACAGACTGACCGACTGACAGACTGACCGACTGACCGACTGACAGGCCGACAGACCAACAGGCCGACAGACCGACAGGCCGACAGACAAACCAACTGCCCGACCAACTGACAGACCGACAGACCCACAGACAGACAGACAGACTTATCATAGTATAAAGACATCTTGATTTCATAAGTTAGAGGAAGAAGAGGAAGAAGAGGAAGAGGAGGAAGAAGAAGCTGCACAGCAGCAAGACCTTCACCACACACTTTAACAACACACACACACACACACACACACACACACACACACACACACACAGTGACCGGTGTGTTTTGTCCTCTAATAACCTGCAGACAGCAGCCAAGGGCAGCACCTGAACACCACACACACACACACACTATAAAAACATACACACTGCAGTTATGAGTTATTGATTTCTCCAAAAAGCAGCAGCTGTAACTGTGTGTGTGTGTGTGTGTGTGTGTGTGTGTGTGTGTTCAGTGTCCAGCTGCAGAAGCTTTAATCTATCTGAGGGCCGAGGCTAACGCTAACAGAAGCTACATGCTCTTTCTTTTCCCTCTGAGTTTAGTTGTGTGGCGCTTGGTTTTGTTCTGCTTGCAGCCCGTACGGGTGGTCACACTCTCTGCAGAAGGTTCTGATCTTCACCAGTAGTTTGCTCTGAGCAGGCGAGTTGGTTCTGAAAAACATGGCTGCGTAGTTTGTAATAATGCTTCTGTCTCTCTAATGAATATAATCATGCTGTTTGTGTGTTAATGAGCCAAACTGTTATGTAGTAACATAGAGATGCCACAAGATGGCGATAGCTACATGCGAGTACACTGTGAGTACAGAGTCCTGCAGGGACGACGTATTTAGAAGGCAAACCTAGAAGTTAGCATCGCCCTGGTTCCCTCGACTAAAAGCCAGTGGGATTTTGGATTAATGCAGAAAATAAAGTCTGTGGCAAACAAAAGTTTATGATATTGACACGTTTTGTTCAGCAAGATTGTTATGATTTTTGAAGCGTAAATGGAATCAGCAGAAGTACAAAGCTAACGTTAGGCTGTAAAGGAGCTACAGCACAGTCACATGATTATTATCACTGTCGCTTAATCTGCAGCGTTTTATGGATTCATTGATTTATTGGCCGTCAAAGTTTCTCAGAGGTCGACGAGACGATTCAGTTTTGTTTGATTATAAGTTAAAGATGAATCAATTATCAAAATAGTTGCAGACTAATGATTTGTTGATTGACTGATTGATTAATAGCCAAGTAAGTAAAATGTAGTATAAAGTACCTGTAAACTGTACTTCAGTTTTATTTCCATAACTACATTAAATAAATACAACAACACTAAAAGCTCCACAATGCTGCACTGCTTTATTTAACATCTACGAAAACAGACAGTAGAAAATGATTTCGCTTGTCAGAGAGTCAGACACAATAAAGGCCAGATTCATAATGAAGCAGGTAAACAGCTCCACCTGCTGGACAGTCTCAGTCATCACAACATCGGACGACAGCAACATGGAGATGGCAGCATTCGTTCAACACACACATCATGTGACACCAAGAGAATCTCTGATTGGTCGCCCTGAAGACTGAAGGGGGGAGAGAAGAGGGTAAAAATGGAAATAAATATGGGTGTGTAGTTCTGAGCAGAGCTGGTGTCAGTTGTATAAATGAAGAGTCGCCTTCAGACTGACTTCAGACCAGCGAACACACAGTTTATTAGCAGCAGGTGAAATGATGTCAAACATGTTTGTTCAGGTTGTTTGCAGATTTCTTTTTGCATCTCAACAGTGTTCTGGAAAATGTCAAAGGCACGTTGATGAAAATGATTTATGACTGAATGAATCAAATCATTTGTGTCACATCAGTTAGTTTCATGTAGAATATAGAATATAGCAGAATATAAACTGTAGTTCCACACACACACACACACACACACCAGTATATCCCACTGATGACGAGTGAGACACCGGAGCTGGAAGACTTCGTGTTACAGTGAGTCACGTGTTGTGGATAGAAACTGTCTCTGAAAACACCAACAGACGAGACGACCTGAAGAAGTCTGTCACACGTTCCTTTTTCAAAAAGTTAAAACAAACTATCAAATCCATTTGAACACAACACATATAGAGCAAATATTCATTTGGTTCCCACATTTCAATGCTTCAGTCAGTCTGCTCTGTATAAACAAGCTGCAGTGACCCAGGAATTAGCCACCACCCTGCAAACATGTTCTAATAGCTGATTTAAAGTAATTATATGTAAAAAAAAAAATTTAATTTAAGTAATTTTTGATTGTTTTCTGACTGTTTGGAAACATTTGAATAATATTAAAGAAAGAATTATGACCATATTTTAAAATAAAAGACAAACATGTTGTTCCACCTCCGGAGATTCACATTTATCCATCTCTCCTCTTTTTTTTACCATCAGTTCTTCTTCGTCCATGGAGGCTCAACTTCACCCCCCCCCCCCTCTTCCTCACCACTCCTTCTTCTTCTCGTCCATGGAGACCCCCCCGGGCCCCAGGGCCACCACCAGCAGCAGGCCTCCGATCACCGACGTGGTCTGGAAGAAGTCGTACTTGAGGAAGTCGTGCATGGGTTTGTATGACGGGATGTTCCAGAAGGCGTTGAAGGTGAAGTTGATGCAGAGCAGCCAGGCCACCAGAGTCAGAGCCGCCAGCTTCGTCTTAAAGCCCACCGCCACCAGCACGATGAGGGCCGTCCCCACCAGGTTCTGCAGGATCTGAACACAAGGTCAGCGCGTCACAATGAGAACTCACTAGAGTCCAGCTCACCATCTGATCTGAGTGAAAGAAAGTCTTCCCTTTGGTGTGTTAAAGGATGCTCTGGATTTTCAAACTCTAGTGCTGAACAACGACGCCTCTTCACATGAACACTGTGCTGCCTCTCAGAGATGTCTGAGCGTCCTTGAACTCATCAACAAGATAAGCTGTTTGTGGTTGTCGTGGCGCTCAGTTCTTTCTGCTCAGCCTCAGCTGTACTTTCACATCAACTGTAACATAGCATGCTAACATGCTAACTTTAACGCATTTACATGTTGCAAACGTGTAAGCATGCTAACCGTACACACGTGAACACACACAGACAGTTCAGCCAACAGGCGCTAGTGTCGTCACTGTCACTCTTTATAGGAAACCAATCATCTTAGATGGGGCGGGACTCGTCACCGTGGTAACCAAGAAAATGGAGAAGAAGGTTCTTGTGTCTGAGCTTTATGACGACAGAAAAATCATCAGAGACGGAGTGGGGGCTCCATCTGACAGACAGACAGAGAGACAGACAGACAGAAAGAGACAAGCAGACAGAGAGACAGAAAGAGACAGAGAGACAGAGAGACAGACAGAGAGACAGACAGAGAGACAGACAGAGAGACAGACAGACAGAAAGAGACAGAGAGACAGAGACAGAGAGACAGACAGAGAGACAGACAGACAGAAAGAGACAGAGAGACAGACAGAGAGACAGAGAGACAGAAAGAGACAGACAGACAGGAAGAGACAAGCAGACAGAGAGACAGACAGAGAGACAGACAGACAGAAAGAGACAGACAGACAGGAAGAGACAAGCAGACAGAGAGACAGACAGAGAGACAGAGACAGAGAGACAGACAGAGAGACAGACAGACAGAAAGAGACAGAGAGTGTGAGACTCACACTGAACAGGCTGAGGTCAAAGTGCAGCAGCGTCATGAACATGAGGACGAGGAGGACTCGACCTCCGAGCTGCAGGAGGTGCTTCGGAGAACTCTGATGACCGAGAGAAGGAACTCCTGCAAACACACTGCGAGCCTCCCCCCTGCACTCTGCCAGGAGGAGGAGGAGACCCCCCCCCAACGCCAGGTTCCTAGTGGGAGGAAGGGGTACAAAACTGCAATTTAAAAATGTGAAATTTAAAATGCAGAATCACAAAGTTCAGTCCCATCCATCTCGGAGTCAGTGAACGTCTCACTGTACAGTTCCTACAGTCGGCCCTGATGACAGGTCAAAGGTCACAGACTCACCTCATGAGGAACTTGGGGTCCCACAGGATGCTGTAGGCCACCGTCTGCAGGGCAGGAGGGAGGACACATCAACACCGACGCTGTTCCATACTACATGTAGTACATGCAGTACATGCAGTACATGCAGTATTCTGATACGGAATAAATGAACCTACAGCAAACAGGTGTGTGTGTGTGTGTGTGTGTGTGTGTGTGTGTGTGTGTGTGTGTGTGTGTGTGTGTACCTGCAGCGCGATGATCCCAAACAGAGAGAAGCAGGCGTACTGAACCAAGTTTCTACTGAGGATCAACACACAGCCACCTGCAGACAGACAGACAGACAGACAGACAGACAGACAGACAGACAGGCAGACAGTCAGTCAGTCAGTCAGTCAGTCAGTCAGTCAGACAGACAGACAGAGAGACAGACAGTCAGACAGTCAGTCAGTTAGACAGACAGACAGACAGACAGACAGTTAGACAGACAGACAGACATACAGTCAGTCAGTCAGTTAGACAGACAGACAGACAGTTAGACAGACAGACAGACAGACAGACAGTCAGTCAGACAGACAGTCGGTCAGACAGACAGTCGGACAGACAGTCAGTTAGACAGTCAGTCAGTCAGTTAGACAGACAGACAGACAGACAGACAGTCAGTTAGACAGTCAGTCAGTCAGTTAGACAGACAGACAGACAGACAGACAGTCAGTCAGTCAGTCAGTCAGTCAGTCAGTCAGGCAGGCAGACAGTCAGTCAGTCAGTCAGACAGACAGACAGACAGACAGACAGACAGACAGACAGACAGTCGGTCAGACAGACAGACAGGCAGACAGACAGACAGTCAGTCAGACGGACAGACGGACAGACAGACGGACAGACAGACGGACAGACAGGCGGACAGACAGACAGACAGACAGACAGACAGTCAGGCAGTCAGTCAGACAGACAGACAGACAGACAGACATACAGTCAGACAGACAGACATACAGTCAGTCAGTCAGTTAGACAGACAGACAGACAGTTAGACAGACAGACAGACAGTCAGTCAGTCAGTTAGACAGACAGACAGACAGTCAGTCGGTCGGTCGGTCGGTCGGACGGACGGACGGACGGACGGACGGACGGACAGTCAGTCAGTCAGTCAGTCAGTCAGTCAGTCAGGCAGGCAGGCAGGCAGGCAGGCAGACAGTCAGTCAGTCAGACAGACAGACAGACAGACGGACAGACAGACAGACAGTCGGTCAGACAGACAGACAGACAGGCAGACAGACAGACAGTCAGTCAGTCAGACAGACAGACGGACAGACAGGCGGACAGACAGACAGACAGTCAGACATACAGTCAGTCAGTCAGTTAGACAGACAGACAGACAGTTAGACAGACAGACAGACATACAGTCAGTCAGTCAGTTAGACAGACAGACAGACAGTTAGACAGACAGACAGACAGACAGACAGTCAGTCAGTTAGACAGTCAGTCAGTTAGACAGACAGACAGACAGACAGACAGACAGACAGACAGACAGGCAGTCAGGCTCGTCTCACTCATCAGATCTTCTGATCGTGTTCATTGATCTCTAATTGACTCCTGCTAGTCTCTGTTCACACTGCGGCCAACATTTAGTTTCCTGCTGTGAGGTGAACATCACAGCCTCAGCACAGCTGGAGGAAGTACTCAGATCACTTACTGTAGTATCAAGTATCAATACCACAGTGTACAAATACTCAAGTAAGTTACAAGTAAGAGTCCTGCATTCAAAATCTTACTGAAGTAAAAGTACAAAAGTATTAGCATTGAAATATACTTAGAGCACCAAAAGTAAAAGTACTCATCGTGCAGGATACTATATATTATATTATTGATTATGATTATTGATGCATTGACGTGTTCATCAGTTTAATGATGCAGCAGCTGAAGGTGGAGCTCAGTTGAATGACTTTATATATGTTATATTTATTACTTTACATTCTGCTTACTTCTTACTTTATATGATAATATGTCAGCATTAATTATTGATTGTGCATCCTGTATTATCATTCATCAGATAAATGCAGAGTGGGCTGATTAGTTTCATAAATGATCCGTTTGTCTTTGTGTGTGTGGGGCTTGTATTGCTATCTTTGTGAGGACAGACTGAAGGTAAACACTTGTTGTTGATGAGGAAAATCTGTCACTGAGGGTCCTCACAAGTACAGACAGACTAACGTGTGTGTGTGTGTTTCTATATTACCCAGCTGCCCCAGCAGGTTGAGCAGGACAAAGACGTTGGCGAGGAAGCGTCCACAGCTCCAGGTGGAGTCGATGTACTCGCTCTGCTCCCCCCACTGGAACCACATCCTGACCCCGTCCTCCAGGAAGGTGCTGACCAGGCAGAGCCGGGCCGCGTGGGGGAGGTAGTGTTTGGTGACCCGCAGGAACTACAGCAGAGGGGGGGGGGGGGGGGGGGGGGTTAATGATCAGGTCACCCTCCACCTCTTTTAAACCCCGCCCTCCCCGTTTCTACATCATCACTGCCAGGAGGAGCCAATCAGACGCCGGCCGGTCAGCTCAGTCGTCACCATGGAGACGCAGTAGACAGTTCCTCCCGTCTGTCTGACAGCACCATGTTCTGTATGTTGTGCATCATCAATATTATTATTATTATTATTACAGATAATAATAAAGACTCAACACAAATTTAAATAAAGTTCTGTGGATTTGAATAAAGCTCAGTGAACTGAAGCACCGACATCCATCAAACATGGAGGCAGAGAGGAGGACACGTCCTGACAGCCGGACTCAGGGACAGACTGAACCAGGACCAGTGAGCTGTGGTTCGGGTCCAGGAGTCCAAACACCAGCAGCTTCATTAACTCATTCACAGGGTTTGTGCAGCTTTTTCAGAGTAAATTCAAGCACCTTTCAAGCACTTTCAAGGTACGTAAACCAAAAAGGTCCAGACTCTCGAAGCCTTCATCATCACGTCTATATTGTTACTATAAATGTAACACAAGACTTCTTTTAGACTCACAGCAGCTGTTCATATTGATGTTTGCTGAAACGACCGCTTCATTTCAAATATTAAAACGATTGTGGCTCATATGATGAAACACCACGTTATGTTGAAGCATTTTTCAAGGACTATATTTGATTTCAAGCACGCTCCTAACAGCTAAAATTAAGCATTTTCCAAACTTTCAAGACTTTGTACGAAGTCAAAGCTGAACACGGAGGCCGGCAGGCGGCACCTCCGTCACCGTGGTGCTTCTACGTCCGCTCATGTTTAATCACACGCAAACAAAAACCAACGGGACTGAAACACGGACGTTTGATTGGATGGGAGGGTGAAGGGGCGTGGCCAGGTATGTTACTACATATCCAGTGGTGGAAAGTAACTAAGTACATTTACTCAAGGACTGTACTAAAGCACAAATTTGAGGTACTTGCACTTTAAGTATTTCCATGTTCTGTTACTTTCTACTTCTACGTCAGCTTCAGTCATTTTACAGATTAAAACATGAAGAGTTTATAAAAACTGAAGTTTGTTATTAAACAGTTTATTAAGCCATTAATGGATCAGTGGACTGACAGGAAGTGAACCGATGGTGTGAAACCATTTCCTGGTTCCAGCTGTTCAGATGCAGATGTGCTGCTTTCCCTCTGAATGCTGTTAATAACTGTAACGTCTTGTTAATAATGTGGAGCTTTGTGAAGGCGTCACTTTGGGCTCTGAGTCATTGTGACCAAACAATCGATCCATTAATGGAGGAAATAATCAGCTGATTCATCCACAGTGAACTAATAATCATTAGCTGATAGTTCAGAATGAGCTCCACCTCAACTCCAACAGCAACATCCTGCTTCACATTAATGAGGAGGAATAATCCTCTAATGACAGAATCTATAACAGGGGGACAGACACAGGAGGACAGGAGGACAGACACAGGGGGACAGACACAGGAGGACAGACACAGGAGGACAGTCACAGGGGGACAGGAGGACAGACACAGGAGGACAGTCACAGGGGGACAGACACAGGAGGACAGGGGGACAGACACAGGAGGACAGACACAGGAGGACAGACACAGGGGGACAGACACAGGAGACAGACACAGGACAGACACAGGACAGACACAGGGGGACAGGAGGACAGACACAGGAGCACAGACACAGGAGGACAGTCACAGGGGGACAGTCACAGGAGGACAGTCACAGGGGGACAGTCACAGGAGGACAGTCACAGGGGACATCTGACTGCTGGAAGACTTTAAGGACAGTTTACTGATGATACTCACAGACTTTCACTTGTAACAGAGTATTTGTACAGTGTGGTATTAGTACTTTTACAGTACTAATACTGTAATACTGTAATAAGGATCTGAGTACTTCCTCCACCTCTGTAGGTACTGACTGTCAATATTAGCCATTTAAATTCAACATTACCACAGAGTGTGCTTTACTCTGCTCTTCCTCTTCACTGGACGTCATCAGACTTCATCGTCTCTGGTGAAAGAACGCTTTGTGAGCAGATGACAGAATCATGTCCGGTCAACACGTCAAGACACTGAGCTCTAATGGCAACAGGACAGTAGCTGGAGGCTAACAGCAGCATCCTCATCATCATCATCATCATCATCAGTCAGACTGTGTATGTGGCAGCCAGTCAGCATCAACATCCTCATCTCACTGCTTCCTGTATGAAGCTGCTCAACTAAAACCAGGAAGAATCCGACCGCAGTTCGTTTCCGCTGGAATAAAAGTGACTAAAACGAAAAGTCCTTCAGAGCACAGACCTTCAGAGCACAGACCTCCTTCAGAGCACAGACCTCCTTCAGAGCACAGACCTTCAGAGCACAGACCTTCAGATCACAGACCTCCTTCAGAGCACAGACAACAAGTGACTCTAACGAGTGCGGGTGCGTCTCACCTCCTCTGAGGCTGGCGTTAGCCGACCTGTTGCAGTGAACGGGGATTTAAATTCAGAAATTCACTTTTAATTACTAAGACTTCCTTCTTTCGGCAGAAACTCACAGCGGGTCACAAATAACTGACTGAGGTCCATGATTATGACCCCTTCCTTCATTCGACATGACTTTCAATATTTACAAATCTAGAACGGACTTTACTTTTGTTCCCAAACTATTTTTCTATAATACAGATGTTGTAGAAACGAGAATTAAACAGAAAGAAGAAGAAAACAACTCTAAATCTGCTTTAAACGCAGCGATGAAGAAGTATCACTTTCCTTTTTCTATCACTATCGAACGTGCAGACAACGTCACACCAGACTCTGTTGAAAAATCTGTGACTTGAAGGTTTCGTTGCTTATCCGCTGACATTCTTAGCTGATGGAAGACAACCAAATGCCTTGAGCACATCTTTAAGAGCCAGTCTTCACTTCGGTATAACTTGAATAAAAAACTGTTTCTGGTGTGTACTTGCACAAGAGACTTTCATGTCACACCCACAATCTGCCTCCACCAAAGTACCACAGTCTCCAGCTGTGTGCAGCCCCACACGCGCAAAGACTAAAAGCTAGAAGTTCACACAAGTTTGTCTTCACTAGAACAAAGTGCGGTTTGGGTAAATAATCTGTATGCCGAATATACCGGCTGATATATCGAGTACAAAGCGCCATAAAACGATCGGATTTATTTACGGAATTCGGAAGCAGCGGAAGATATCCGGACAACCGCTCTCTGACCGAGTCCCAGCCCAGTCTGTGGCCGGCTCAGGTTGTGCGTTTCCCGCAGAGAGGAGCTCACCTGGTCCGCTACATCCTCCGCCTGCCTCATCAGGTCTCCGTGTCCCATCTCTCCCTCCGCTGTTAAGGCACTTCAGTACGGAGAAACGGCTCCTAGCTCAGGTTAAAGTCCGGTGAGAAGAGTCCCGGTGCGGCCCGCTGTTCACTGGAGATGATGCTCCGCTGCTGCCTGCTCTGACCCACAATCCTCTGCGCTGAGCAACAACAGC
>NC_092183.1:667500-695000 GCF_043641665.1 Enoplosus armatus | reverse complement strand
GTGTGTGTGTGTGAATGTGTACCTGTCCTGTAGTGTGTGTGTGTGTGTACACCTATCCTGCAGTGTGTGTGTGTGTGTGTGTACCTGTCCTGTAGTGTGTGTGTGTGTGTCTGTGTGTACCTGTCCTGTAGTGTGTGTGTGTGTGTGTACCTGTCCTGTAGTGTGTGTGTGTGTGTCTGTGTGTGTACCTGTCCTGTAGTGTGTGTGTGTGTGTGTGTACCTGTCCTGTAGTGTGTGTGTGTGTGTGTGTGCACCTGTCCTGTAGTGTGTGTGTGTGTGTGTGTGTGTGTGTGTGTATGTGTGTGTACCTGTCCTGCAGTGTGTGTGTATTGAGGCAGATGGACTGTGTGATCTCCTTCAGTTTCATCAGGTGTTCTGATCCTGTCATGTGTTCCTGAAACACCTGGACCACACACACACACACACACACACACACACACAGTAAAAACTGTCAAACATGTTGATTCAGGTGTAAAAGCAGCAGAGCCCATTCCATCCAGGGTGGGATGAGGTAGTCCAGACCACCTGGAGGTGGTCTGATGTCAGGTGTAAATGACCGCTAGGTGTGTGTTTTGATTCCTGAAGCCCAGTAATCTGTATGTTTAAAGTTCGGTCAGCCCGGGAACCTGTGTGGTTAAGATTCATAACAACACATTAGCATCCAAGCTAGCAGCCCCTCATGTGAGCGGAGCGACGTGTGTTGTATTTATCTTTGTTTAAGTTGTTCAGAAAGTCGACAGCTACAACATTTTCATACGCAGCTGTCACACTGTTAAATATGTATGTTTGTATGTTTGTAAATGACTCGTTGGCAGCCTCGTGTTGTCGAAAGGAATAGTGAGCAGCGATTTTCTGTGTTTGCTTTTTAGTTTTCACGGTGTCAGAGAAATGCTGCTCATGCTGTTCGTCCAGACGAAGAAATGGTTGCACCCGTCGAGACTCTCCGCCGTGTTTTACCAAACCGAGGGCTGCTACATCAGGTGTAAACGACTTCCTGTCACAATTCAAAGCTACAGGTGAGTTCTTCTTCTACAAAGGAACAACAAGTGGAGCTCGTGTGGCAGCGTCTCTCTGGGGTCACATGACTGATGTTTCTGGTCTGTGAAAACGTCCTGATTTCTCACCTGCAGAGAGCGACAGGTGATGTTACAGACGTGACAGTGGAGTCCACCTGTCTGTCTGTCAGCTGTCCTGTCTGTCTGTCCAAACTCTCTGCTCTCACTGCTCTGCTGGATGGTGACCTTCAGTGACGCCACACTCTGGAGCTGACACACACACACACACACACACAGGAACAGGAAATATTACATCATCATATTACACTTCCATGAGTGAGATCATAAACTGAGATGACATCAGAGTTTCATCACCTCAGCTGCTCTGCTGTCCTCACTGTGCTCTGCTGACCCCTGCTGGTCTGGAGGAGGAAGTCTGGACGAAACACCATCTGACAACACACACACACACACACACATAAAAATATATATATATATAAATAACATACAATGCAGCTCCCGTCTGTCAGTTCACACACACACACACACGCACCTCCTAAGGAGCAGCTCTCACTTCCTGGTTGACCACATGACCCTGGAACTTTCCCTCTATTGGTCAGAGCTGCAGCCTCCTCAGTTCTGTGGGAAACAGACAAAATCAGACACATTTGCTGTAATTTCCACCTGACGTTTAATTGTTTGTCTCTGAAGCTGGAAATGTACTTGTCAATGAATAAAAATGCCAATATTTAATACTAATTGTCATGAATTCAATAGTAGTTAATAAGTAAGTACCTTCATCAGTATCAAGAGCGGAACATCACAAAATAAAAGCAAAAGAGACTGAGGAAGAATAAAACACCTCAAAACAGAGCTGCTTTTTAAAGGTGTCCACAGATCCTCCAAACTTTAAGAGCTACGACCTCAAAGTCTGCTTCAGTTTTAATCCTGGATCGAGGAACAACCAGCAGACCCTGACCAGAGGACCTCAGAGACCTGCTGGTGATACAGGGCTGCAGCAGGTCTGTAATGGAGGCAGCTGTCTGACCCTGCAGGGCTCTATAAGAGACCACAAGAACCTGGAGCTGGATTCTGACTTTGATGAGGAGCCAGTGAAGAGAAATCAAGATCAGTGAGACCTTTTGGGGGACCTGGTCTGAAACGGTCCATGGATGTTCTGCTGAGGTGAAGAGGGAGTTACAGGAGAGGAAACGCAGCAGTTGTCCTTCTGCTAATATTCACTAATATTCAACATTCAAAGGTGGGACGTCGTGCTGCGTTCAGACACAGAGACACTGCAGGAACTGAACAGCAAGTAATAAACATGATGCCATTTTCTCTGCTTCTGTTTTCATTATTGAAGTAATTAAACTTCAGCTCTTTTTCTTTAGAAACAACTCAGCATCAATGACAGCAGACGCAAGTTCAGATGATTTCTTCTTCTTGTGTAGAGGGCGCCTACAGCACCATGGTTCTAGATTTAAACATGAAAACTGTGACATAAATAAAATCAGCTCTCTGACCGACCCGTCCAATCTTGCCCTCCTTGTCTCCTCTTCTTCTGTGGTGGTTGAACTGCAGCACGGCCAGCTGTCAGAGCTTCCGGTCCCTGAACCCACCCACTTCCTGCCTGAAACCTGACAAAGAAAAGCACACAGTGAAATGGATCCATGACAGCAGACCAATAGCAGGTGGGGTGTGTTTTGGTCTACCTGGCGAGTCAGAGGCCGTCTCCTCTGTACAGGGCCGACTGGGAATCGAACCCGTGTCACACTGTTCCCTGCAGCAGCTACAAAACACCTGCAGGAGACCAGTGAAGCAACAGCTAATCACAACAAGGACCTGTTGTATTCAGTACTTGAGTAATGTCCTTCGTTACTTTCCTCCACTGGGTTGCTGTTACCATGTTTCAAAGCTGCACCTTCTACCAGTGGAGAACAGCAGAAACCAGTAACCAGCCATGAGAACCAGTTCTTACCTGTCTGCTCTCCGCTGCTGTTTGACCATGTTGAAGGCTGAACCAGTTGACCTTTGACCTCTCTGCACCCACACTGACCTGCACTGGTGGAAAAGTTTTCAACAGTTCATTTAAGATTTAAGTCAAAGTAGGAAAACCACATCGGAGGTTATAAGTAAAATCCCCAGCTACCAGAATCTGTAAAATAAAAGCAACTGCAGAAACATCAGGTAACTGTCATGCGGTAACATCACAATCATTTCCTCTGAATCAGTCTCCATAAGGGACACGCTCAAACTTATTTTTATCCTTCACATTCCCGCCTACCTGTAAATCCAGGCTTTAATAAGACTTACTGAACACAGACACAGCGGTCTACCTCACAAACCCGCTTTCTAACTGATTTTCGTTTGTAAAGAACTCTGTTAAAATATTATTACGTTTTCAGAGCGACTATCCTCATTTCGTGAACTAAAACAAGCTATATGGTAAAAGTTTGAAGTAAAGCAGTACTCGGTGCTTAGTATGTAAGCCGAATTTAAAACTGGCTTCTGTCGAATCCTAACATGTCTTAATTAATTCAATATAAGGGATTGTACTCGGTTGATAAGCAGACAAACTTTAAGTTGGAAGATTTTTAATATAAGTCTCGCACAATCCGTGTTTTGGTTATCGTTAACAGGATGACGCGGCTTCTCCGGAAAAACAGAGCCTGACTTTAGTGTTTTAGAGGCAGAGCTATTTCCAGAGTTGAGACATATGATTTAATTTGATTCCAGTTTAATTTAGCTCACCTTACCGTTCAGCACAAGCTAAGCTAGCTCGGCTACATATAAACACATACTGTCTCGCTGTTTGTCTGTGCTGTCAGCTGCGCTGTCGCCCCCTGCTGACCGGGAGGAAGAACTGCGGTCATCTGAAGAACTGCAGCTTCTTATTTCAACTAGAAACTGTCTTCAAACACATCTGCTGCTTATTATACAATTATACATGAATATTATATATACATATATATATATATATATATATATATATATATATATATATATATAAACTTGTTGTGACTCTCTGCCTTGCTCAGCAGCACTGTGACAAACCACTGTGTGTTTGAACTGAGAACAGAATATAATCAGAAAATATGTTCTATTGTGATTCAGTTTGTTTTACTCTTTTGTTTTAACCTGTGTTTGTCATGTGACTGCTCTGATTGGCTGCTGAACATCCTTGTCCTGCTCTGATTGGCTGCTTTACTCCTCTGAGCTTTTCATCCTGTTCAGCTGCTTCACGTTTTCTCTGTTTCTAATGTTTCATGTTGAGTCTGTTATTGTGGTTCTGATGGTTAATTAAATGTTGGCTAACACTGGCATCAGTGAGCAGTGTCTCTGCAAATAATCCAAATAAAATTAAAGACCTTTAAAAGAGAGAAGGAGGCTGCTAACTAACATCACACAGTGTTCTGTGTTCTGATTGGCTGATGATCTGGAAGTTATTTCCAGGTTGCAGTGAATCTGCTGGTATTTCCTGGATTCACTCAGCAGACGGAGGAGCTGATGTTGAGGTTCAAACTCTGCCTTGTGTTGTCAACTGGAACAGGAATTAACTAAGTCCATGCAGGACTGTCTTTCTATTACAGACAAAGTGTCCCAGCAGCTGTAGACAAGCACAACATTCAAAGGGTCTCTCTGTGGAGTCATTAAATACCCCACACCGACGTGGTCTCAATACACTCCAGTGTTGTGAGCCACACACACACAGGGGGCAACCCTGGGCCCGACAAGGCTGGGACCCTCAAAAAGCCTGCAATTAAGGTTTGTTTTTATCTGAAATTTTACATTATTAACATAAACTATTACTGCTGCTTTAATAAACAGCTGGACAGACTGCACACACACACACACACACACACACACACACACACACACCCTGTGCCACTAATGTGTTTTCAGTGAGGACATTAAAACACAGAGATATGGTTGAGATAAATAGCTGTTATTTGATCTGTTTGTACAGTAAAAACTGTTTCCAGCAGCCTGGAATGTAACACACACACACACACACACACACACACACACACACACACACACACACACACTGACTGTACAATAAACTGTGTGCCTGTTATTGATTTGACTCTCTGTCATCTTCTCACAGTCAAATGTGTTTTTCATTCTGGTGGAAAAAGTTTTCTCTGTAAAGAAAAAGTTTCTGCTGTTTGTCCAGAAAATAACTAATACAGCAACACGGCCAAAAGTATGTGGACAGCTGAACAGCCTCCACTCTGCTGCCCGCAGTCTCTCCTCCAGATGTTGAACCAGCTGTTGAACTACCTGACAAACTTACATTAACCCCCCCCCCCCCCCCCCCCGACACAAACACAAGTTATATGTTATATTAACGTACATCACCCCTCTCCCCCCCTGCGTTACATTAACGCACCCACCCCCTACTGGACACTTTACCTGGACACTTTACTTCATTCTGGTCACTGCACTGTTGTTATTTATCTTATCGTATATATTTATTTTTATTCTTATTTTACCTTTTACCTTCAGACCACAGCAAATTCCTTGTAATGTATGTTACTTGGCAATAAACAGTTCAGTAATTCTGATCTGATTCTGATTCTGATTTACTCCCATTCAGACTCCAGAGCCTCAGTGAGGTCCAGGTCTGATGTTGGGAACCAGGTCTGGCTCACAGTCGGAGTTGGATGAGGTCAGGAACCTGTGCAGACCAGTCAAGTTCTTCCAGCAAACTGGGAAGACCAGTTCTTTATGGAGCTGCTTTGTGTTCAGGGGCTTCATCGAGTTTCCTCCTGTTTTTATTCACATTTTCAATGCGTGTAGGCGAGTTTCCTGTTGTGTGAAGTTGTTAGAGGAGGAAACCAGAAACAGACTCGATGAATAACTGAAGCTGTGACTGAAAGTGAAGAGCTGGAAACAGCGATGAGGAGGCTGTGACCTTCATCACAACACAGATGTCATGTTTCCATCATGTTCTCCACACGGTTCTCCATCATGTTCTTCACATGGTTCTCCATCGTCTGAGCTTCCACTGGAGCTCTTTAATGACGTCATCTCGCTGCGTCCTCTTCTTCTGTGGTGGTTTAATGGCAGTGGCTGTAGAATTAGCTCCTCCAGCTGGTTATTATCTCCACCAGCTGGTTATTATCTCCACCAGCTGGTTATTAGCTCCACCAGCTGGTTATTAGCTCCACCAGCTGGTTATCTCCTTCAACCAGTGAACAAGCAGCAGGTGAAGCAGAAGTGAAGCTGACGTCCTTCAGTTAAAACATTATAAACCAATCAGCTGTGGTCTCTTAGAAATCAGAGAAACAAAGCCGCTCCTTCTGACTGGAGAATGATTGAGATTTTCTTTCCAGTCATCACTGTCTCCATGGCAACATTATACTTCAGGTTTACATCCCCCAAAGCATCATGGGGTCCTAAAATGAATCTGAATGGTCCCAAGGTGGCTAAGAAATGATATTTATGTTACAGAAAATTCTATTTTTCTTCATTGTCTAATTTCTGCTTTTTTCTTGTGGTATTATTTTACCTGTTCAGGCTCACAGCAGGGGAAGAGGTCTGGGAGCTGGATTTGGTGTGAAAGTCGTTTTCAGTTTTCCAGTTTGTGTCAATAACACAGGAGAGATTTTCCACACAGAGTTTGTATATCAGAAGAATGATCAGAGGGAGCTCAGCTGCGGTTTCTGCCGGTTAATAGATTCACCACATGTTTGTTCAATGCTGCTGCTGGTCTCTGTGGAGTTTTAACTTCCTGTGGTCTAAATCAGTTTCAGTCAGGATCCTGAAGTCCTGCAGTCTGAGCAGCTCGGTCTGCTACAGATCGTGTTGGTATCCTACATATTGTAATTTAAATTGTGTCAGTTCAGTCCAGCAGACTGAGGGTCAGTGTAAGGTCAGGACCTGGAGGGTTCGCGTCCCATAATATTCAGTAGGTTAAACGTTATTAATCCTGCCATGGAGGTCTTGTGGGATCCAGAGTGTTTTGTTCTTTGTAGCCCTGCTAGCAGCACGTCTGTCCGTCTGGACTGTGATGAGATGTGGTTCAGACCTTCATGGTCCCTTCAGGATGAACTGTCATAACTCTGGTGATCCTCTGACTCTTCATCAGCGCCATCATCATGGTGAACATTACATACACACACACACACACACACACACACACACACACACACACACACACACACACACACACACACACACACACGCTTGTATCTGATTGGTCAGTTTCTCTCGCGTGATGAAGAAGCAGAAACAGCAGTTTGTTATTTTTACATTTATTTATAATAAAGTGTGTTTCACTCTGACAGGAGACTCGTCTCCAACACGTTCACCATGCTGAGCCCAGTGTGATGTCACTGTGATGTCAGAGGAACGTGAGAATAATATGAGAGAGAGCAATATGTTAATATATCTTTTAGTATATCGTTGCGACGATGACCGTCTGTCTCATGATGTCATCAGAGGGATGCCAAAAAATGGCCGACAAAAGTCTGTGCGTGTGAGGCGATGATGCGTTTACTGTCTCTGCTGCTCAGCACTGATCCCACTGACAGCTGGAAAAACAGGAAGTGACATCACAAGGGTCAGTAGAAGTCCTGGTTGTAGTCTGTGGCGTCCATCAGCTGCTTCATCTCTGACACACTATTGGCCAGGTAGGACGACAGCTCCTCTGATAGAGAGAGAGACAGACAGAGAGAGAGACAGAGAGAGAGAGAGACAGAGACAGAGAGAGACAGTCAGAGAGAGAGACAGACAGAGCGACAGGTGTATCATTGAAATATATTTGTTTCCATGACGAAGACGTTGACGAGATGAAACTGACTTCATTCATCAATAACTTCTAACCCTCCAGACGAGAAGAGAGATAATAAAAAGTGGGACACATCTCCTTCCTGTCATTGGACGGCTGTGTCTCTGAATCATCACACCAGCAGCGCACCGCTAACAATGCTAACGCCTGGAGCTAGCTGCACACGTAGCCTAGCAACGAGACTGACAAAGACTGTAAGACATCTGTTGACTCGTGTTGGTTTCAAACAAACCTGGGAATTAGTTTCATGTCTCACTGAATGACATCAGCTCAGACTAAAAATGGCTCCAAAATGGACTCTGTACAGGTGTACTCAGATCTCCGTCTCACCTGCTCCCAGTATTCCCAGCACAGCAGAGGCCGACACGGATCCCATGTTGTTACGAGCAATGCAGCGATAGGTTCCTGAGTCCTCTGGCCCCGCCCCCTCAATCTGCAGCCAACTGGAGAGCTCGAATTTCAGAGGACCGCCCCGAGACTGTGGAGAGAGGAGGATAGTGGATCAGTTGGAGGGTGGTGGTGGGGTTCTAAACGTTCTGCTCTGGGTCTCTGCTGCACCTGGACTGAGATGTGGGGGTCGTCTCCGGGCAGGATGACGTCTCGTCCCTCCTTCCTCCACTCGACCAGAGCCATCGGGAACGCAAAGACCTCACAGAGGAAAACCAGACTGCTGCCGGTCCCGTTCACCTGACTGTGAGGAGGGACCTTAATGATGGGAACTGGAGGACGGACAGAGAGACTTTACTGAATTTTAACAAAACAACAAGCATAAAACAGGATATAAACCAACACCGTCACCACACACTGAGCAACTGTCTGATCCCTCATCACTCTGTAATCATTCAAATCTTTTTTTAAATGAGCTTCAACATTTTTACAAACACAAAAGCAACATCGGCCATCTTTACCCTCCTCACAATCAAGTTAAACAGCTTTGTTCCTCAGAGGAAACCTGCCGCCCAGTCAGGGTTTGGCCCTAACCCAGTCAACAACAATGACAACCTGTTTCACGATAAGTGCTCAACGGGCAGTCGTGGCTAACATCAGAATTAACAGCCATGATACCGTGTAAAACCAAAACGACCGGCACCCACCAAAACACAGAGTCCAACACAAAGTCCACGTAGCTTGCTTGCTAACACAGACAAATTGCTAGCTGGCTAACGTAGCAAAATACTGTCTTGAGTGAATAACGTCAGCTAATTCATGCAGACTCCCGGGGCTAATCTGGCTGGTAACTTGGCTAGCTTGCCGTTTGCAAATCACTTTATCAGCTAACGTTATGAAGCAACCAAAACTGGATCCATGCAGTGTAGCTCGCCAGTGTTATCGCTAGCAAAATACTATGAGTGGATTTGTTAGTTGGCTAGCTTGCCAAATTACTTCACCAGCTAACGTGATCCATGATGCTAACTGATGTATTCTGACAAACAGTGTTTATTTTAGCCAACAATAAATTATGTAACATTAAAAAGAAAAGGTGTATAACTAACGATTGCTTTCCACTAGCCAAGAGCGATGCAAGGCAGGCATGGCCAACTAGCTAACTGTAACCTAAGCTAAGGTTAGCTAGCTAGCTGTAACTTAGCTGCGCTGCATGGATCTGGCGTTGGTAGCTTCGTAACGTTAGCTGATGAAGAAACTTGCAAACGGTAAGGTAGTCTGTATCACGGAGCCAACGGTCCAAATAAATAAAAGGAACATTACAGTCGGTAACGTTCAAGCAGAGTCGGCCCCTCAGAACAGACCGCACTGAAAGTGGTCCCATATCTGACTGGTTCCACTGAACAGTCTACGGCATGTTCTTGTCACTGTGGTATTTACATCTTCATCATTCCATCAGATGAAAATGTTCAATCATCACATCATCATCATCATCACCACAGGTTTCTTTTCATTCAGTCCGACACACTTTGGGATCTTTGGAAACGTCTCCACTTGAATCTGAAATAAAGTTGTGTGAGTATGAACAAAGTTTGGAGCGACGGGCTGAGACTGTACAGATGTGGAGGTCAGACGGAGTTTAATGTTAAAGCAGCAGTGAGCTGGAGGAGGAGGTGGAGGAGGAAGAGGAGGTGGAGGAGGAAGAGGAAGAGGAGGAGGAGCTTCCCCTCAGACACTAGCTGTTTGTTAGAACAGAGCACAGAGACGGGTGGAGCTCTCAGTCTGAACAAGGGGGTCACAGTCAGACCTGATCAGCTCCATCAGGTCTCAGCCTGAACAGGGGGGTCACACTCAGACCTGATCCCCTCCATCAGGGTTAGAAACCGCCTGATGATCAGATTTCATCTCACAGCTGGAGTCAAAGCTCTGTGTGTTTATGCAGCTCTCAGACAGTAATGACCATAACTGATCCAGGGTCAGTCACTGCTCTGTTACCTGAGTCAACCTGGCTCTGTGTATTTACTGGGAACACTCCACCGTCCCAGGCTCCCTGAACTACACACCTGGTTTCTCTAAAACCAAGGGAAGCGAAGCGTTTGAAGAGCCTGAGAAAGGTGACTGAAGACAAACACAGTTAATGACCGCAGAAGAAGAAACACCTGAACTCTTCTTCACTTTCAGTATTTTCAGTGTTTCTCGACGTGACACTTTTTTTACACTCGCACACAAGAAACTACAGCTAAACGTAGTATAGAGCTGCATCAAATGAAAGTACTCAGTAGTACAAGTACCTCGAATTTGTACTTAAGTACAGTACTTGAGTAAATGTACTTAGTTGCTTTCCAGCACTCTTTCCTTTTGTGGGGCGTGCAG
The DNA here is from genome assembly GCF_043641665.1 of Enoplosus armatus. NCBI lineage: Eukaryota > Metazoa > Chordata > Actinopteri > Centrarchiformes > Enoplosidae > Enoplosus > Enoplosus armatus. The sequence continues at coordinate 684,452 of NC_092183.1, read as the reverse complement.
TTTGAAGGCTCAGAAACAGCTCTGGGGGGTGGGGGTGGGGGCTCTCCTGCATCAAGCTGCTTCTTCTCTGTAAGTCTGACAACAGTGAGAAACGTCCTCAGTCCCCCAGAGTTCAGACTGACGCCTTCAAATGTCTCTCTGTGTCCAACTAACAAAGATTTTAACTGATCGATCTTATTCTCTCAACTACTCGATTATTCCACCAACAGTTATGGTACTGAATGTGTTCACATCCATCAACACTGATTTCACGATGATGATGATGATGATGATGATCAGTGACTACATCCAACTCTTATTTTAAAATTCTGACCTCAAAGTACAAACCTCTTAAAACCAAATGATAGAAAAGCTTTCACTTCATTTCACTTCAGTTCACTTCAGTTCATTTCAGTTCACTTCATGCCCGAAATGAAAGAGGCAGTCAGGCAGACAGACAGGCAGGCAGACAGGCAGGCAGGCAGGTGTCCTACCTGTCTTGCAGGGCCCCCTCCCTCTGGTCTTGAGTCCTGGTTTGGAGAAAGCGGTCTCTCTGAACTGACACATGGTCGTGTATGTCACTCCATCACTGCCACACACCGCCTCCTGCTCCTTACACACACACACCTCCTCCTCTTCATCTTCATCCTCCTCTCCTCCTGCTCCTGCGGGCCGTGGGTCCGGCTGACACCGCAGCCCTGTCCCGCAGAGCCCGTAGAAGACGCTGCGGTCCCCCGGGTCGCAGGCTTGGCCCTCCAGGTTTCCGCACTCCTTACAGCAGCCGCAGGAGTCCAGCACCAGGCCGGCCCGGCAGCCCCGGTTCTCCGGGCACAGGTCCGGTTCACACGGCCCGCAGCCCTCCGCCCCGCCGGTCCCGTTCCCGCTCCGACCCCCGCCGCCTCCCAGCTCCTCATCCAGCCGGTCGTAGTCCAGCAGCGGGTCAGTGAGAGAGAACTGGCCGGGCGGCTCGTTGCTGAGGTCGGGCAGCTGGTTGGGGAAGCCCCGGCATGTGTGGAGGTTCAGACAGAGACCCAGGAGAACTAGTCCTCTCATGCCCGGCATTTTAACCCGGGCTGTGGTTCCGTTTGGCTCCAAACACCGCCGCCGGGACCGGACGGGTGATGCCGGGTCGGTCCGGTTCTTTCTCCGGTTCACAACAACCCAGAAGGAGAGAGTTTAACACCCGAGGCTCACATTCCTCTCCGAGCCAAACACCGGGATGAAGAACACGGGAAGAACCCGGGACACGTTAAAGACAGTCAAAGTGGACCAGGATCCAACACCCGATCCAACAGCTGTCAGACACAGAAGCGTTTTTACGTTAGAGTTCAGAGTTTGGATCTGATCTCAGACCGTCGGCGGTTTTTAAACAGCTGAGCCGCTCGCGCTGCTCCACCGCACCGAGACTGGCACGAGACACCACAGTCAAGTCTGCCACAATAAAACTTAACACGTCCGGTGAAATCCTTCAACATAAAAGCCTGACAGCCGCGCTGTGGGTGGGACATGTTGCTGGTTTCAGTTTACAGCAAAACCTCCTAATGTGAGTCTTCAGTCAGATTCCCTCGTTGTGTTTCTGTCCCTTAATACAATAACACATTAAAGGTGAGACATTTTACATGAAATACATCAACGTGCAGACCAAAGTGTCTCCGGACGCCACAGCCAATCACAGCAGTGGAACGTGTGACGTAGCGGTAGGCTGCTAGGCTAGGTAGCTAGTTCCAACATCCAGTTCACATGTGTTCTAGTTCAACAGCACACACCTTTGTGACATGATGCAGAAGCCAACACTCCCCATCTGTGAGCGACCGTCCAGCTCCTTTAATACTGACGGATGCAGAATGTTCCACAGCAGCGGCAGCCATCTTGGTTGTTTAGCAAGACGTCTCAACGACTCTTAAACCCGCCCCATATGAGATAAAAGGCTGTGATTGGCCCGACCTGAATCAGGCCGGATGGAAATCTGTCCACATTCTTTTAGCAGTGAGTACGCGAATGTGTCCTGGGCCACACTGAAGGAGCTGACGGCCTCTGTACCAGGAAGTACATACTCAGCCAAAAGCTCAACTCTTTGATTACCCCCCCACATCCTGAAAACAATGACTGCTTGGAGGTTTACAACAGACAGAGAAATAACATCAACTGTGTCGGTTTTATTTTGTAAGGGTGAAATATATAGAAATAAAAGTGGGGACCGTGGGGAAGTGACATATTTAGCTTTTATTTTGAAGGTACACGGTTCTTATTTCCGGTCTGGTTCTGTCTCACCTGACGGTAGCGCGCGGCTGTATGTTTGATGTGCGCCTTCCATCACGCGCAGCAGCAGCAGCTGTGCGGCTCGCGCTCCCTTCCCCCACGAGACCTGACAGCTGTTAAGCTCATCATCGCGCCTGGAGAGGGGTTTTCAAAGTCTGGAAAGGTTCCCAGGGTCCTCCAGGAGGTTTCAGGCCTCTTACAGGAAGTGTTCTGAGTTTTCCAAGAAGGTTTAGGGATCCTTGAAGGAGTTTTGAGGGTCTGTGAGAGGGTCCTGAGACTATCTGTCCAAAGAGACTCCAGATTTCAAGGGTTCCTCAAGTAAATTCTTACGTTATTGAATGGGGGATCCAGGAATAGTTGAGTCCTAGAATCAGAATCAGAAACTGTTTATTGCCAAGTAACATACATTACAAGGAACTTGCTGTGGTCTGAAGGTGCTATTGTTTTGATAACAAATAAGTAGAATATAAAAGCTAAAATAAGAATAAGAATAAAAATAAAAATAAGATAAGATAAATAACAACAGTGTAGTGACCAGAATAAAGTAAAGTGTCCAGATAAAGTGTCCAGTAGGGGGTGGGTGCGTTAATGTAACGCAGTGGGGACAGGGGTGATGTACGTTAATATAACGTATAAGTAGTGTTTGTGTTCTGGGGGGGGGGGTCAGTGAGAGTTTGTCAGGTTGACTGCAGAGGGGAAGAAACTGCAGCCTCCTGCCAGAGGGGAGGGGGTCGAACAGATGTTGTCCGGGGTGGGAGGGGTCGGCAGCGATCTTCCCTGCTCTCCTCAGGGTCCTGGAGGAGTACAGGTCCTGGAGAGATGGGAGGTTGCAGCCGATCACCCTCTCTGCAGAGCGGATGATACGCTGCAGTCTGCGTCTGTCCTTGGTGGAGGCAGCAGCGTACCAGACGGTGATGGAGGAGGTGAGGATGGACTCTATGATGGCGGTGTAGAAGTGAACCAGCATTGTTTGTGGCAGGTTAAACTTCCTCAGCTGCCTCAGGAAGTACATCCTCTGTTGGGCTTTCTTGATGACGGAGCTGATGTTCAGCTCCCACCGGAGGTCCTGGCTGATGATGGAGCCCAGGAAACGGAAGGACTCCACAGTGTCCACTGGAGAGTCACACAGGGTGATGGGGGCGGGTGGGGCTGCGCTCTTCCTGAAGTCAACAACCATCTCCACTGTCTTTGAAGCGTTAAGCTCCAGGTTGTTGCTGTTGCACCAGGAATATAGAATATCTTAAAGCAGGTTCCCGTGGGTCAGTAAGAGTTTCTCATGGTCTGTGATGTTTCAGGGGATTCCAATATGCTGGATTGAGCTCTTTAGATCTGTCAGGAAATGTATACCATCCATGAAGAGGTTCCAGTGGACTTTCAAGAAGGGATCTTGGTGATTCCAACTGGATCCTTGAGAGGTTTAATGTTGTCTTAAGTAGGTTTCAGGGCCCCTGTCCAGGGCCCCTGCTGTTCTGCCTGGGTAACCCCTTGTGATAAAACGGTGAAGATCTCTTGCTCCTGGTCTCTGATCCACATCAAGTCTTTACAGGGACTCGTTCACTTTCTCCTCAGACTCTGAACGTTAACCACTCACTGATTTAAGTTTGTTTTTCTGTAAATCTGCTGGTTTGTCACTTTTATAGCTTCACCACTTCAAAGTCAAACACTGAAAATAAAGCAGCGGTGGCAGAGCGACGGTGGTCCGTCAGACACAAATAGAGCTGTAATGGAGGGTTTGTCTTACTTCAGTCTGCTCACTGAGTTATTTAGTGCTCAGCGCTGTACTTTTCCCTGATGGATGTAACAACATGTCTGCCGTCAGACACACACTTTAAAACAGTCTTTGTTGTCGAGTTTTTCTGTACTTTGTGTTTAAAACGAGTCTGGTGAAGCTGGTGTTTACCTGAACGTATTATTCTGAAGAGACACGAAACGTGTTCTTAACTTTAGCTGCAGGACGTTTATGAAGAGACCTAATGTGACTTTACTTGGACAGAGTGTGCTGTGTGTCTATGCTGAACTGAACCTGTGTATTTATGAAATGTTTAGGTTATCAATAATTGGGATAGAGTTGACAAATCAGCTTTTACTGAAAGCTTATGAATTTGTTTTTTATTTACCAGTGTACTTTAACATTTTTAGTACACTTTGGTAAGAAATTACTTTTCAAACACAGCTCAGCAGAACATATAACAATATTAAATCTGTTGAACATTTATTCGGGTTTAGATGGAGAAGTTCTTTCCAGGACATTTCTAGAAAATAATAATACATTAAAATCATGGTTTGGTAAAATATAGCCTCACTCAGAGGAGTACATCGTCAGTAATAACATTAAAAGTACACAGTAGAAGCAGTAAAATGTACTTCAGAATCCAGAGCAGTTCTGAGAGTTACGAGTTCACTTCAGTCAAGAAGCTCGTCGTTTTTATTTTCATAGTTTTGATTCTGTGTATTGTTGTCATCATTTAATTTGATTTAAGGGGGCATGGGGGTGCCGTAGCTAACACCATCACGCAGGAGTAGAGTAGAGCGGGTTGGGGGGTTTCATCCCCGGCTCCCCCCGGGGATCAAACTGAAATTTAAATTTAAATTAAATGAAAATATGAAACAAAAGTTCAGGTGAAGCAATCAGGGAGCTTTTATTATGAAAAACACTTTTAAAGGAACATACCACCAATCTTTACACTCCCCAATGATGTCATAGTGATGTCATCGGGTCTGGAGGTGTGGAGCATGGATGTATTATAAGAGCAGTTTTTCCCAGTGGCCACTCGCAGTATTGCAGCGTAAATTCCCCTGCGGTCCAAAAAGCGTCTTCCTCATGGACGTCCATCATAAAAGAGACGTCTGTGACGCTGCTGGTTGGACGCCTTCAGACAGACACTTATGACTGTGTTGTATTTTTCTCAATGACGTCACTGCTGTGTTCGAGCAGGCTACGTGCGTTCAGGACTGTATGTAAAGATGGCCGACATGACAGCTCCCCAAAAGTGAAGCCAAAACATCTTGATCGCCCCCTGGTGGCTGGCTGCAGTATAGGTCATAAGCCCCATAAGCCCCATGGGCCAAACTAACAAATCAAAGTACATATCAAATAAATGTTTCCCAAAGATGGTTTCTGTCGTTTCAGGTCAATCTTATCAGCTGATGTTTGTTCAAGTGTTCGTTTTTCTGATCAGTTTGGTTTTAATTAGTTATTTGATGCTATAAAAAGGCGGTGAACGTCATGATTGACAGCTGAGATTGACTGTGGTGTGCTTGCGATTAGGTCGGGCGGGTGTATGGGCGGGACCTCGATACTGCGGCTCCACCCCCCGATCACCACTGCGCAGACTCTGGCTCCAAATGACATCACCAGTGCAAGATGGCAGCGGCCGTATCCGGGATACAGTGGGAGGAAGTGGAGATGCGTCGGCCATTTTTATATACAGTCTATGGTTCAGGTTTGTTCACATAGCCCGGCTGACCCAGAGGCATGATGGGAGAAACACTACTGTGCATATTCAGTGGGCTGCCCCCCCCCCCCCCCCCCAAAGTAAACCAGAAACCAGAAAGCTTTTTGGCGTATGCGCCAGGTGAGCAACTCTTATTGGACTGAATAGGCGCCATCTTTGGGTCCAGGTCTTATAATACATCTATGGTGTGGAGTTTAAAGATCTACTGGAGGAGAATCATTTGGCCATGTCTCAGGATTACTTTCACTTCATTTCACCTAAAACTAGATGAAGTGAAACACTGACGGATGTGATGTCATAATCCTGTTGTTCTCAGTGCAGCTGATGTAAAATATCTTTCTAGATTTTCAGGAGCAGTTTGTAGATTATGAAGCAAAATATTCTTCTGAACTAACTGCAGGACTGAACCAGTTCCGACTGGTTCCAGGAGGTGCCACTGTCACCGCCTCGGGGTCATGACCCACCCTCCTCCCCCAGGGGGGAGCAGATGTGGGAGATGAACAGACAATGGTAGTTCCACAGCAGCAGCAGCAGCATCAGCAGCAGACTGCAGAGCAGCAGGATGACCAGCAGGGGGAGACGGTGAGACACTGGGGGAGAGGGGGGGACGCCACAGCTGACAGGGAGAGGAAGAGGAGGGGGAGGGGGAGAGGAGCAGCGGTAGAGCCACAAACAGAAACGTTTGAGCCCTGATGGTTTGAGTTCTGATCTGGTCTGAGATGAAGACATGGTCCTTGAGAAACTGTGAGTATGTAGATAGACCTGGAGGTCCTGGAGGTGCTGGAGGTCCTGGAGGTGTTCAGGTGAACCTCAGCTGGTCTCTGAAGATTAAAAACAGAAACAGGTTGATGATTTAATGACCTGCAGTTGTGAAAAGAAGAAACTGAAACTGAACTGAAGAGCAGGGAGAGGAGGAGGAAGAGGAGGAGGAAGAGAAGGGGTAGGGGGAGGAGGAGGAAGAGCAGGGGGAGGAGGAAGATGAGGAGGAGAAGGGGGAGGGGGAGGAGCTTGTATTCAGATATTGAACCACAGACTGGTTGTTCTCCTCCTCTCTGCTTCAATATCAGCTCTAAAAATACCAAGTGGTTACCACGGCAACGAACTGAAGGGCTTCAGTGTTACCATGACAACCACTGAGAGGAGAGAAGGAAGCAGGACATGACTATGCTCTGTCTGTTTCTCTGTCTGGCTACCTGATTGTCTGTCTGTCTGTCTGTCCCTCTGTCTGTCTCCCTGTCTGTCACTCTCTCTCTGTCAGTCTGTCTGTCTGTCTGTCCCTCTGTCTGTCTACCTGTCTGTCTCTCTCTCTGTCAGTCTGTCTGTCTGTCTGTCCCTCTGTCTGTCTGTCTACCTGTCTGTCTCTCTCCCTGTCAGTCTGTCTGTCTGTCTGTCCCTCTGTCTGTCTACCTGTCTGTCTCTCTCTCTGTCAGTCTGTCTGTCTGTCTGTCCCTCTGTCTGTCTGTCTACCTGTCTGTCTCTCTCCCTGTCAGTCTGTCTGTCTGTCTGTCCCTCTCTCTCTCTCTCTGTCCCTCTGTCTGTCTGCAACTGAAAGCTCTGGGAAAAGTTAGTAAGTTGACCTTGAATGAAGATTTTCATCAACATTAACTGATAAAACGGATGTGGATGAATAAAGAAGATTCGTCATGTCTGCTCTCTTTTATGAAAACAGAATAATTCAATCATTTCACGATGTCTGTTCCTGTGTCCCACACCAGACTACATTCTGACATCAGAGCGTTTTAGCAGCGACTTTCTGAACCATTTTATACAAACGCGAAAAGAAAGTCGCAGTTCAACTTCACAAACAAAGCAAAATGTCTTCCTTAAGTTTTAACACCAACAACAGAGATTTCTTTGGAGCCGTTTCAGGTTATTGAATGTTGTCCAGCTGTGAGCAGAGGTGCATTATGGAAGAATAGTTTCCACCAACAGCAGACTCAAAGAGCCTCTGTGTTTCCTCTGAATTCAGTTTCCTTTGATTGAACTTTGTTGTCACTTTTCTACACATGAACGACCTTTTGTGACTCACCTCTCAGTGATCTTCTTTGTTGGTTCCTTCTGTTTCTTCTTCTGTGGCTCTACCTCTCCTTGTCTCTTTGACTGCAGCAGCCTCGACCAATTAAATCAGCTGATCACAAGAAGTCAAATCCATTCAAAGCAAACAAAGTGACTGATCAATAAACAGAAGCTCCTCGTTGTTGATATATTTATATTAATCACAATAATCAGATACAGACGGTCACTCACGGCTGAAGGTTAGCTGGTTAGCTGGTGATGTGTTGAGCAGCGGTGGAGGCGGATGAATGGACAGAGGTGTCCTCTATCAGGTCCTCAGTCAGGTGTCGGGGGCGGAGCTGAAGCTGCTGCGACCTTCAGACTGAGAGTCAACAACAGACCCTGAACACAGACAGACGGAGAAACACCGAGTCTGTCAAGTGCTTTCATGATTTTATTCGTTTTATAAGTCAGATTGAAACTGTTTTTATTGTTTGTGAACTTTAACAGCTGATGATGTCGCTCTGTAACATCCAGAGCGACATCATCATGCATTCAGTTCACCAGTTAGTTTCCAACCGAGTCCAAGAACACACACACACACACACACACACACGCGCACACACACACACACACACACACACACACACACACACAATAATGAACTTCAATCAGTTTCTAACAAAAATCAACTTGTTTCAAGAATTTTCCAGAAATCAATGAGTTTAATTTGGAAAGAAAGTTTTACAGTAAACAAGATGATTTTAACCTAAAACCTTTAAGGATCCATTAAACAACTGCAAAACGTTGTTTAAAATGGTTTATTTAAGTCCTGTACCATGTTTTCAGAAAGTGGTTGTTTTTAGAGACACGGTGGCTGTGAAGTGAACGGCAGTCAGCAGTAGTCCGAACGCGTGTAGTGGACTGAGCTGAACATGGAGCTGAAGAGAGGCCAAGCATAACGTCCCGAGTCCACAGGCTGTTAGAGGCCACTGAGAAAGTCGGGGGGGTCTCATGTTGTACCTTTAAGCCGGGGAATTACCTGAACCCATGAAGGAACAAACACTTCATTCTTCAGTTTAATATGGAGATACATGGTTTTACATTACATCATTAATGTTAAATGTTCTGGACAATTTCCTTAAAAAACGGACAGATATCCATTCAAACTGAAGTAAATGTTCATTTATTACTGGAAACTTCAATCTCAACATATGTAGATTTTCAATAAGTGCTGTACACACACGTTACATATCATTAGGTCTCACTAAACATTTATTTAGTTTCTATTTCCCTAATAATTAGTACCAAATCACATTGTTCATTCCAGGAACTTTACAGCTGCTTCTCACTTCCGGTCAGGACACGATGGGACCAGTATAATAAGGTGTTACTGGTTTTTCGGGTCTTCAAGGTGAAATCTGTGAGAGTTTAACTCTTAATGAGTCGAAAATAAACCTTCAGACAACCAAACAGAAACCAAACTGAAGGAAAACAGTTGATGTCGACTCAGGACTCAGAGGTCAAAGGTCGACTGTTCACATTCCTGGACAAAGTGCTGCACAGGGGGAGGAAGGAGGGAAACTTCTTCTTCTACAGTTTCAGTGTTTACGAGACAGAAAGGTCAAAACAAAATATCACATCTGTATAGAAACGTGACTTCCTCTAGTAGCTCTTTAACAAACTGACCTCAGATCAGTTTACACATGAATATAGATTTAATACAAACAGGGGTGAGATGATGCCATCATCATCATCTGAACAACAGCAGGAGAAACTCTTCAAACAGGAAGTTGAATCAGTGCTTTACATCAAAACAAACCAAAACAAAAAACTTATGACATCACAACATGATGTCACATTATGACATCAGAATATCAGCATCAGGGTGAGCTGCACGAACGTGGACCAACTTAAGAAAACGCACTTCTGTCTACAGTGAAACTGATTAAATTTGATTACACTTAACAGAACGATGGACAATAAAGTTTTTGTGGTTTCTGAAAACCCTTGTTGATATTTCTCCTGCTGTGTATGGATCACAGTTTGCTCTCTACAGTGTTAGCTTGTTAGCATTAGCATCTGTTTGTTGGTAGAAGCTTTAAAGTAGCATAAATGTGACTGTAGCTGAATCACTTCCTGCTTATCTATAATAAACACTCTTAGCATCATCATCATCGTCGTGTTGTCATCACTGACAGCTGCAGTCACATGACATCTATAACATGTGACGCAGTGCATTGTGGGATTGTAAGCAGACAGTAGTGTGAGTGAATGTTTGTACATGGAGATGAAATGTACTTAGTTTAGTTTTAAACAACATGACCGACATCCAGCAGCTTCAGAGGAATAAACTGGGTTTCATTTTGTGTCCCGCCGCCCTCTGAACCTCAGCTCTACATGTTCCACATGTTCCACATGTTCCACATGTTCTAGATTGCAAACTGTGATCACACCTCCAGGTATTTTGCTCTATAACTTGCATAATACACTGATGTTGTGCATATTTCTGTGTATGTATGTATATATGTAACTGTATATCTTCTTTATAAATACTATTTAGTTTTCCTTTTTATTTCTTCCTTTAGTGCTACTTTTATAGACTTTGCTCTATTTTCATGTTTTATTCTATTCCAATTGACATATTTGCATATTTTTTTATACGTTCTGTGTGTGAAGGAGCTGCAGCTGTACTTCATAGTGCAATAATAATAATAATAATGTATCATGACAATGAAGCTGAACCTTGGACCTTAGAACTCGGCAGCGTGACTGAGGACGAAAAATACATAATCATATACAGTGCTGTATATTAAAGTACATGAATGAGTGGATGTTGTAAGAGACACATTAGTGTTTTTAACTCTGTTCAGTGCAGCTTTATATTCATGTTCCTGGGTGGAAGTAAGCTTAAGAAAGTAAACTTTGATGGATTCACTCACGTTTCTCTTCAATTAAACCTAAAATAAAACGGTGCGGGATCAGCTGTGGATCTCTTTCTGTGCTGTATGTCACACGTGGACTAAATGAATCAACGTGACCCCGGCTGGTGCAGCTCACCTGTAATACAGCGTCAGTGTTAACAGGTGGAAGTGAAACGAGCCGAACGTCACTGAGAACAATGAAAGTGTGTCTTCAGCAACATGAAGCTGAATTCAGTCTAAAGCGAAATCATTCAGGTCTTTAAACTGGTGAAGATTAGAACCACAGGCCTCCGTCAGCTGCTCTCCAGCTAAAATCAATATTTGTTCTTCAGTAAACATTGATCGACTCTGTCAGACCTTCACCCTCGGGTCAGAGGATTTTCACTGACGCTGTTTCCTCTGAGGAGACAAACTGAGTTTAAACTCTGTGGAGAATCAGCCTGCAGAGAAGTGATGATGACCAGGATGATGAGAAACTCTTCATCCCCAAAGAAACCAAAATAATCTGATCTGAGAGCAACAGAGACATTAAAATCAGGTCAATAATCATGTATTCACATTCAACTGAAAAACCGAAAAAAACCTAAATATCATTTGTCATTTCAAAATAAAAGTCCTCAGAAGTTTGGTTCATTTCTTACAGCAGCACTGTTATATTAGAGTCTAAGTATTCTGGGTTCTTATTTATCATTTATTTTTGGAACAAAAGACTCATCAGACTCTCTTGAGTCTGCTCTTAATGTGAAGTCCACAGGAAGTAACCAGAAAGTGTGGAGTCTAAACTGTGCCACTGTAAATATTACAGGTCAGGGTTATTATTATCATGAGTATTATTATTGTATTGCTCGATCAGTAGAGACTAGACACTAAGAAAAACAGCAAGAGGATTAATTAAAGTAAAACCTGACAAACATTTTACAAATGTTCTTATTGATTTACTTGATTCATCTTTAAAGAATTAGATTAAAAATTATAATTGACGGAAAACTAATCGATTAATACATTTTCAATACATTTATTAATAATAAATTAATACATTTTTAATAATGTTTAGAATTCAAGTTTCTCAAATTTTTTTGTCTTAAATGACGTGGTTGGGTTTTGGATGGCTGGTCGACAAACAAGACAATTGAAGACTTATAGACGTATTGTCTGACATTTTAGAGACTAATTGATTAATTAAGAAAATAACCAGCAGATTCATGGATAATTAAATAATAGTGTCCTACAGATCCTCAGGACGCTGAGCACCACATGGCTCTGCTGACCTGGACTACAGTCTTCATCACACATAGAAAACCCTCTGAAGTTTATATGATAAGCTTTATCTGGTACATTAGCATTAGCATAGCAGTCAGTACTGGTATTAGCATTAGTGTGGTCTAATCGATCAGGAAACCTGTTAGTGCTGTAGTTTAGAATCAGGAAAAAGACGACTACAATTAGCCTTAGCTGGTACACCAGTAGCTAGCTGCATCAGCAGTGTTGGTCAGCAATCAAGTTATCATTGTCATTTAGAGATGTGACTAACTTGTTAGCTTTAGCTGCTATGTGAGCATTAGCCATATTGATCTTCAGTTACATGAAGCAGCAGTTATATTTTAATGTTTCTGTCTGTAACTAAAGAGTTAAAACGCTTCTTAACTGCTTCTCCGTCCCATGATGACAGTAAACAGAGACGGCTGATTGTCACAAACAGGAACTGAAACCAAACAATGAACAGAAATGTAAATGTGAAACACCTGTGAGGTTCTTTAAGTTCTAAAGGTTCTCAGGATGAATCCTTGTTCTCAGTGAGGCTCTCAGCTCAGGTGTGTGTTTCATGCACATGTGTGTTTTCTACAGAACAACCTCATTAGTATTGACAGGTTAAAGTTTAGAGACGGCAGCTACATCGCTTCTGCAGCGTGAAAACCTCCTAACTCCTCACAGGCCTGCCCACACAGGCCCGCTGGAGTTAGGAGGTTTTCACAGGACATCAGTTTCTGTTATTGGCAGGTTGGAGTTACAGAGTTGTGGAGGTAGACAGAGACTGACATCATCAGCAGAGACACAGTGGAGGTGGAGCAGTGACTACATTTCCCATCATGCCCTGGGACTGTCAGGGGGACGGTGGGCGGAGCCTCTGGTTCAGGAAGTAAATTCTGTTCATTTCCAAGATATTCAGCGTATAAAGCTGCTCATCAATATTCATCTGTTATACAACTCAGTTGAATTAAAGAGAAGTCAAATATTCCTGTCAGAGCGGAAACAGTTCAGTTAATAAATATAATATTACATCTATTACATCGTGTTAGAAAATCTGGACTCCTGACGTTAGTGTCTCTAAATCTCTGGACAATATTAACACCACATGTATTTCCTAATTAACAAAATCAGCTATCACAAAATAATGTTTCCTGAAATTTAAAATAAAAGTTATTGTCAAAACTGAATGATTCTGGATCTCTTTTTTTCTCCAAAACTGACAGACGTTCATTTTCAAAGGATGAATAAATAACTGAAAGAACGTCATCTGAAGAATTAGTTTTAACATTTCATAATTATATAGACATTTACTACAACGTCTGGCTCTGACGACTGACAGCGGATCAATTCAACAAACATTATTTTAAAGTCATTTTGTTATTGTGTGACACAATCTAAAAAGCCCTTCAGGACGTCACTGCTGCTGGGATCACTTCTGTTTACTTGATTCTACTTTAAATGAACTGCTGACTCAAAGTTATAAGATTTCTTTCAGAGCTTTCAGCTGGCTCTCATGGCCTTCATCAGCGGAGGAGTTTGTTCAGTTGTCATGAAAGTGAAGAAGAAATATAATTAGCAATAAAAATGTCCTCACATATAAACCATTTATTATATATTTAATGGAATTGATTTACTTCTTATAAGATAAAGTTTTACCAAAGGTCCTGAACACGAGAGTTTCCTGAGTCATTGGACCACACTGCCGGGTTCCTTCATGACATCACATTTCCCCACTCAGTGGCTCTAAAGACTACAGCACCCATGAGCCTCAGCTGTGAGAAGCCATGACGGATCCCTACAGTCTGGTTCAACGACCCAGGACACGTCTGTGGTTCTGTGTAAAAGAAACTTCCTGTCCCAGAGGCTCGACCCACCTACCACACTCTGGTCCCCGATCGATGGACGGGTCCCAGATCGATGGGCAGATTCCTGATCGACCGGCAGGTTCTGTGTGTGCGTTTCTGTTCGTTAGACTTCAGGAGCTCGAGATGATCGGGAGGATCGATGAGTCAGTGCCATCAATAAGTGTGACGGACAGGAAACAGACTCAACCGTACAACATCAAAGACATCCATCAAAATAAAACCAATTTAAAACAGTTCTTTCAAAATAAAAGACCCTCTGGGTGGAGGAGGCTAACTGCTACAAGCGGAGCAAGGCGAGTGTGTGTGTGTGTGTGTGTGTGTTAATGTGTGTGTTTGGGGTTTGGGTGACAGATGGTGTGTGTGTGTGTGTGTGTGTGTGTGTGTGTGTGCTTGTGTAATATGTATGTATGTGTGTGTGTGTGTGTTGGCACAGTGTGATGCCGTCCAAAAGTCCTGATGCCATCGTCTTCTCCTTCCTGTCTCAGAGGACGTGTGTGTGTGTGTGTGTCCATCTGTGTGTGTGTGTCCAGAGGGTCGTTGTGTGTGTGTGTGTGTCCATCTGTGTGTGTGTGTGTGTCCATCTGTGTGTGTGTGTCCAGAGGGTCGTTGTGTGTGTGTGTGTGTCCATCTGTGTGTGTCTGTGTGTGTGTGTGTGTGTGTGTGTGTGTGTCCAGAGGGTCGTTGTGTGTGTGTGTGTGTGTGTGTGTGTCCAGAGGGTCGTTGTGTGTGTGTGTGTGGCTCAGCAGCAGCAGTGAAGCTCTCTCTCTCTCTCTCTCTCTCTCTCTCTCTCTCTCTGTCTCAGACCACGGTGCTGACGGAGGGATCTGATAGGTTGAGCTGGCCAGTGATGTCAGTCGGGTACGGCTACAGAGAGAGAGAGAGAGACAGAGAGAGCAAAGGAAACACACATTAATTCAACACACACACATTTCACATTTCACCTCAGAGCCAAGATGGCCGACATCTGGTTCTGCCTGAGTTACATGTTGTTGTTTTATTATTTATTTAATCAGTGTCCTAACGCATGAAATTAATTAGAATATATAAATAGTTTTACCTTCTGTATATATTATTAATTATTATAATAATAATAATTTGCTGCTTGAGTATAAATATCTAAATAATGATAATATTTAAATCGTGTGATTCAGCACTGAACAGTTATGAGAAGAAGACATAAATGTTCCTTTAAGCATCTTTTTACAATATTTCGACGAGCTTCAATAAAAGTGGATGCTGACGCTCAGCTAATAAGCTACGCTAGCTTCCTCCATGTTGGACTCTCCGACTCTCCGTCCACTCAGAGCTCAGCTCTGTCAGGACGGCTTCTTATTGGTCAAAAGGACTCGATGTAAAAGAGTTCTTCACTGATCGCAGTGATTCTACTGAAAGGAACTGATTTTGCTCTTTGAACAACTGCGGGCATTTAAGTGATGTAACAACCTACTTTTAGGGCCCGGCCACATAGATACTGCACCAATCAAATGACTGATATTGTCTATTGATAACAAATCAAACCAGCCCTTTGGAGAACAGTACTGCAGGTGGTGCTGTCACTGCAGAAAAAGAAATACGATAATAATTTTAACCAGAGAGGAGCATGAAAACAAATCATTCTAAACCTGGAAAAATAATCTAAACTTCACTTTTGGGAAAGAGTTTCAGAGTTTCTGCTGCTGAATGAAATATCATCTCCTCTCATGTAATCTGCCACATTAAACTGTCATCAGCAGCAGCAGAGCAAGACATCGGGACTGACGGGGTCGTGGGTTCGACTCCCAGCGGCAGTCTGCCCTGATCTTGCAGCCGTGAGCGGCAGGAGAACATGTTGATGTTGTTGCTGATTGTTTTCTGCAGCTTTGTGTTGATATTCTGATTGGTCCTCCTGCCTGTTGGTTACCATAGAAACAGATGTGGTAATGATGTGGCTGTGGCCCTGAGGTTTGTGAGCAGATGAACTACAGTTTCACTTGTTCATAATTCAGTTTTAGCCTCAGTTCAGTTTTCATTCCTTCATGTTAAGAGTTCTAAACGATTAATCGATCAACAGAAAATGAATCAATAACTACTCTGTATCACCGATAATCGATTGAAACTGACACTGAATCTGAAGACGTCAGTTTGGAGTCTTTTTACTTTCTAACATAAGATTCATTGAGTCATTAACAGGGACTGCAGCTCCTGGTCTGGTCTGGAGGACTGAACAGGAAGCTGCTGTGTTTCAGTCTACAGTCGTGCTTGCAGAGGAGGACAGAGGCAGTGTGTGTGTAGTACAGCATGTAGTCTGGACACCATTCAAATCCACTGAGAGAGGAAAACACTCATATAGAAAATAAAGAGAGATGATCACAAAGAGAAATGACTCCCCCTCCTCCCCCTCCTCCCCCATCACCCTGTCACCCCTGTGGTGATCAATACAGCCGACTGTCTGTTACTGAACATCAAAACACTTTAATCATTTAAATGTTATAATGTTCAGTTAGAGACAGTTTGATCCCTGAGAAAAGACGCTTCCAGCTCCATTTTGATTCCCTTCACATTAAATAAACAGGGAGGCAAAATGGCAGACTGCTGTGGATTTAAAAGACCAAGAAACACAAAAGTCCATCACAGAATATTTGGCACATTTCAGATCTTTTGAAGTGGAGAGAGCAGCTTCATCAGCTGCACTCTTAAAAGAAGATGTCACAAGCTGAAAACAGTGACAACACAACACAAACCTGTCTGTCCTCCACTGAGGGAGACAGACTAAAGTCCTGCAGAGCTCAAAACAGACAAATTTCTTCCAAACTGAGACTGAAAAGCAAAAAGAGAAGCAGGCGGCGGCCTCAGACACTGACAACAGAAATGACCAGAAGTTATCGATCCTCAGCTGGACTCCTCCTGTGGGAGGAGCAGAACTGTAACCTGTCATTTATCAGCCGTTTAAACGTCGTCGTGTCTGACAGATTTCATTCAGCAGCTCCTAAAACTGTCCGGGAGAAAGACGAGTCTCTGCAGGACCACCTGTGAGGACCAAGAACAAAACCTCTGGAAGGGTTCATGGGATGTTCTGAGAGATGAAGGGACAGAGATGACAGGAGAGGACAGGAGACAGGAGAAAACTACAGAACAGGGAGGACGAAGAGACAGACAGCACAAAAACAAACCACAGGACAAAAACAGAGAGGAGTAGTGAGAGGACAAAAGGTCCACAGGAGAGAAGAGACCACACAGTCTGACCCTCT
>NC_092183.1:655000-662500 GCF_043641665.1 Enoplosus armatus | reverse complement strand
TAACAGTAGCTGGAGAGATTTTAGCTCACTGATGATGTACACGTTATTATTTACAGCGACTGTCCAATCAAAGAGTTTATCAAACCAAAAACACAAGAGCAAAAGTGTGAGAAAAGGATTGAACTGTGTGTTTATCTGCTAATGTTAGCATGTCCGGCTAACTAGCTGACTGGCAAGAGTTAATTTACATAAAAAAGCCTGTATTTTTAGTCAAATTGTCTCTATGCTGTCTGTAATAAAGCAGCTGAATCAGCTGTTAGCAGCTCCTGTCTGCAGTGTCCTCATGGACGGACAGACAACTGTCACTGATCACTGAGACACTGAAGGAAAGTTAAAAACAGAAGGATTCTCAAGCAGGTTCTGCAGCGTCTTTCCTCTCTGATGTCTGAGTGGATTTCTGGAGGTTTGTTCTGATGGACATCAGAGATGATGATGTCCTCTGGAAGTGGACGTCACTCTGAATGATTCAACATGTGTTTCATGTCTGTGAGTTCACATCTGACTGTTGTGACTCTGAGAAGGATTTTTAACTCAAATTCACCTCCCACAGTATCTTTGGACCCCCCCCCCCAACTCTCCAGCGCCCCCCTGAGGAGGCTTTTATTGTTGTCCTGCAGAATGTCCATGTCCACCACAGACCATATCCTGTAATCTGTAGTTTCCTCCCCCACCTCTTCTGTAATGTCTATCCTGTCTGAAGGGGCTTTATTCAGCTTTTACCACCAGGATACAGTTTGCACATGATCAAAAATTAAATCCTGATGAAGGAACTTCCTTCTCATATTATTTGTACTGTGATCTGGTCTGATTCTGATTCTGATCTGTCTGTGGACTGTAGACACTTCTTCTTCTATCATGGCACATGGAGGACTGAGGCCAGAGAAAGGTGAAGGTTTCACACGGTCATGTGTCTGTTGGTCTGTCTGGACGAGTGATTTGGTTGAAATCAGCACTTCCTGTCCCAGTTCAGAGCTGCAGTGTTTCATGTGCTAATCCTGCTCTGCTAACTCCTCGCCTTGAAACACAGCTGTTTGAAGTGCTAATCATCCTCTATGAGCAGTTAGCCTTTAGCGGCTAGTGTTTGAAGTGCTAATCCAGGCAGAGAAGCGATGATTATTAATGTGTTTCTGTCCAGCTGCTGACGAGGCTGCAGAACATCTGGAACAAAGACTTTCTGAACTGAACTGGTTCCTGCTGTTCAATTTTCTACTAATGCAGAATCAGTGTCGTTACTACGCAGAGAACCTCTGAGCTGCACCTGATGGTTTCACCTGGTTAGCTGTGCCACAGGCCCGCCAGCTTTCACTCTGGGACACCATCCGTAGATCAGCATCACATGACACCGCTCGTGTTCATGTGTGATGTCACGTGTCATGTGACGTCATGCTGTCATGTCATCACGGTTCATGTCTCTTTAGAGTTGTGTTAAGTGCAGTATTATGTAGTACTCTGCTATACTGTGCTGTACTGTGTACTAGTGTACAGTACAGTGAATACTACAGAGCAGTACACTGAATACTACAGAACAGTACACTGAATACTACAGAGCAGTATACTGAATACTACAGAGCAGTACACTGAATACTACAGAAGAGTACACTGAATACAACACTGAATACTACAGAACTGTACTGTATAGCACGTTGTAGTACTGTGCTGTGCTGTGTAGTACTGTGTAGTACTGTGTAGTACTGTGCTGTACTGTGTAGAGCTGTGCTGTACTGTGCTGTCCTGTGTAGTACTGTGTGTGTTTGTTTGTCCTCTGGGTGTTTTTCACTCAGCTGATCTCAGACCAGCCAACAACAACAACAACAACAACTGGAACACATTAATCTTTGATCTGAAACACAGAAATGAATTCCTGTTGTGTTGTTCTGGTCTGAGATCAGAGACCTGTGACTCACATTCATATAGATAACCTTTATATGTATATATACATATATATAAATATTATATGGGCCGTCCGTCTGCAGACGTGAATAAAACCACAAGAACTACTCCCTTGTTGCCAGTCTTCTGTTTTTCCTGAAATTCCCACGACAACAAGATTATGTTTTTGTCGATGATGCTTTTATGTTTTGTGTCCTGAAGAAACAACGTGCTCCGTGTGGACGTCTCCGACCTAAAGAAGGTTAACAGCTGCAGCTGTCCTTCAGCAGAGTCCTCCTCCTCCACGGATCAGAGACGTCGACTGAGTGAACAGGAGGTTTGTCTGAACCCCTGAGGCCTCCGACAGTCTGAAACTCAGGACGTAGACTCGACTCAGTGAGGATGCTCCTGTTTGAAGAGTGCTGTCTTTGGGTCCAGTAAATTACTTTTTTCTGATTTATGTACATTTTCATAGAAAGTTGTTGTTGCTGAGTTTATTGTTTATCTGAATCCTCATCTTTCAGAATTATAGTTGGTTTGTATTTGTTTTGTAAGTGTTAAATAAAATGCTCTGTCTAAATTAAATCTATAATTATTGGCTTTAAAAGTAACAGTTCATCAAGTTCTGAAGCTGCAATGTTTCTTTTTCTCTGAATCTAATTTGTTGTTTTTCTTTGCTGAGAAGGAAATTATTCATCATTATTAAGACAGTTTAATGTGTTGATTAGAAGATGACGATCTGTTGTCATTAAAGCTAAAGTATTAAAGTATTATATATGTATTAATACACATTTTGCATTATTAAGTTCACATTAACATTGTTTTGTTTCAGCTTCTCTTTGTCTTATGTGACAGTAAACAGAACATCTTAATGTCGCTCCTGTCTTCAGGACGCTTTACTCTCCGTCATCAGGAAAATAATCAGCAGATTCATCAAGGATGTGTTTGCTGTACGTTGTCATAATTGAGCTGCATTGGGCTGTAACTGTACTAATGTATTTATGAAATTAATGTAATGTATAATATATCTTATTGTGTGAATGAATAGAGAGTTGAGGATTGAAATAAATGCAATAATGTGTTTAGTCAGTCCTCTGATGTTGCTGTGCTACTTTATTTCATCCAGAGGTGAGAATAAACAGCTGGATGACATCAGAGCCGTGTTCATTTCCTTCAGCTCAGGTTTTGTAGAAAGACAAAAGGTCCGTCTCAACAGGAGACAGACGCTGCAGACAGATCAACAGACAGCATGTTGGAGGGTTTGTATGTTCCTTCGTCACTCCGTCTCTTTCTTTTTCAGTCTGTTAGTAAAAAGACTAAACACAATTCTCATCCCCTCACTGATCGAGCTAATCTCAAGTTAAACTGTCTCAGTGGCCCTCCATCAGCCTTAACCCTTTGACCTTTGACCTACAGTGAAGTTAAATATGATCTGTAATGACAGGTTCATGGTGATAAACGCCCAGAAATGTGAACTAATGACATCAAACAGATTATTATAACATTCAGATACAGAGGGCCCTTCCTCCTTTGTTAAATATATAATATTAGATAATATTATATAAATAATATTATATTTTTGAGCTCAAACATTTTGTCCCTAGGAAGTAAAATAAAATAATGTGAACAGCAGAGCAGAAAAGAGAACTGAGCAGGTTAGAATCACTGAAGGTTACAGTAGAGTACAGTAGAGTTAGAGTACTGTACAGTAGAGTACAGTAGAGTTAGAGTACAATAGTGTACAGTAGAGTACGGTAGAGTAGAGTTAGAGTACAGTAGAGTACAGAAGTGTACAGTAGAGTAGAGTAGAATATAGTTAGAGTAGAGTAGAGTTAGAGTACAGTAGAGTAGAGTTAGAGTACAGTAGAGTACAGTAGAATATAGTTAGAGTAGAGTAGAGTTAGAGTACAGTAGAGTACAGTAGAATATAGTTAGAGTAGAGTAGAGTTAGAGTACAGTAGAGTACAGTAGTGTACAGTAGAGTAGAGTTAGTGTACAGTAGAGTAGAGTTAGAGTACAGTAGAGTACAGTAGTGTACAGTAGAGTAGAGTTAGTGTACAGTAGAGTAGAGTTAGAGTACAGTAGAGTACAGTAGTGTACAGTAGAGTAGAGTTAGAGTACAGTACAGTAGAGTAGAGTTAGTGTACAGTAGAGTACAGTAGTGTACAGTAGAGTAGAGTTAGAGTACAGTAGAGTAGAGTTAGAGTACAGTACAGTAGAGTAGAGTAGAGTCTGGTACCTGCAGGTTCTTCCTCCACACGTTCACAGCAGCGAAGGCGAGCTGCATCTGTTTCCTTCGAGCGTCTTTGTGTCGCTTATAAGCGATCTCGATGAAGATGAGGAAGATTCCGGCGACGATGCCACCAGCAACCAGCATGAACACACCTGAGGAGGACAGGTGATGGCAGGTGACACCAGGTGAGGTGTCAAATCATATTTAATGCTTCTTAAGCAGAACGATTGCACATTAGAGCTGGGCGACATGTTTTAAATCAGTCATGAAATCTAAAAGCTTAATCTTGAATATTCATACAGAAGACCAGGTTTTAAAATGGACTTCACTTATATAACCCTTTTCAACCGTAACACACACACTAAATATTAGGTCAGCCGGGGATCAGCCGGGGATCGAACCCCAACCCGCTGTACCCTGCTCTACCTCCCGTGCTAACCACTGGACCACCATGTCTCACACCAGTCTGTAGGTCTGTTTCCTACCTGCCATGTTCTCAAAGGTGAGTGTAGCAGGGGCATTGCTCCTGGAGTCACACTCCTGGTATCGAACCCACGTCTTGTCCAGATCCTCCATGAAGCCGTTCTCATGAGAGCTGAGGAGAGACAACGAAATAAATAACATGTATGTATGGTTAAATATGTAGCAGTGACGAGTCAGGTAACAGCAAGGGCCAACGGGGTATCAGCAGGGCATTAGAAGAGCATAAGGAGGGTATAAATAGAGTAACAGTATCAAAAGTTTATCTCAAGGGATTCACAAAGATATCCAAAGGGTATCAAGTAGGGTTTTCAGAAGGCTGTCAGACAGGGTATCAGAGTGGGCATCAGTAGGGTATCAGCACAGTATCACAAGGTTGTCAGTGGAGTATAAAAACGTATCAGATCGGTATCATTAGGGTGTATGTATATAAAGTGGCTATTAGTATAAGTAGGGTATCAATAGAGCAAAAGAGGGGTATCAATAGGGAGTATCAGTAAAGTATCAATAGTAGGGTATCACAACGGTATCCATAGTGAATCCGTAGGAGATCAAAAGTTCCATATGGTATTATAAGGATATTAGTGGCGTACCAGCAAGGTATCAGTGGGGTTCTAAAAGGGTATCAGAGGGGAAACAGTGGGGTATCAGTAGAGTGTCAATAGGGTACCATAAAAGTATCGGTGAGGTATCAAAAGGTACCACAAGGGAATCAGTGGGGTATTAAAAACACAAGTGTCAGAAGGATGTCAGAGGGGTGTCAGTAGATACCAGAAGCTTATCAGCAGGGTATTAGAAGGAAAATAGTGGGGTATATAAAGGGTATCAGACAGGATATCAGTATGATTAGGGTAGCAGCATATCAAAAGGGTATCAGTGGGTGTCAGAGGGCATTTGTAGAGAATCAAAAAGGTATTAAAAGGGTATCAGAAGGTATCAGTAAGGTATAAGAAAGGCATTGGGATATCAGTAGAGTATCAGTAGGGTGTCAGTAGTGTGTCAGTAGAGTATCAGTAGGGTCTCAGTGGGGTGTCAGTAGGGTATCAGTAGAGTATCAGTAGGGTGTTAGTAGGGTCTCAGTAGGGTATCAGTAGGGTCTCAGTAGGGTCTCAGTAGGGTGTCAGTAGGGTATCAGTATGGTGTCAGTATGGTCTCATTAGGGTGTCAGTAGGGTATCAGTAGGGTGTCAGTAGGGTATCAGTAGGGTCTCAGTGGGGTGTCAGTAGATCACCATTAGGGGGGTTTTACCTGAGAATAGCCAAAGAAACGTTTTGTTTCCACGGACTGTCTTTCCTCATTCCAATCCCGAATCCAGAGCGGAAGAAAAGCTCTCCTGTCGTCACCAGATCGCACTTCTGTGACGCCTCGAACTCCAACACAGCGCTGTCCCAGATGAAGGCATGAAGCTTACTACAGGAGGAGGGGGGGCAAGAAAACATTAGGCATGTGGGAGGCGGAGATCGATAGAGATAGAAGCAGGTGGACCACACCAGTCTACGGAACAACAGATACTATCACATTACATCTCTGAGGTACAACGACTAACTTCAGGAATATTTTTTCAGGTTGCTGAGTGTGTAAAGAGCCTACTTGTCTCTGACGGCCTGGATGGCCTCAGCAGCGCTCTCATAGTTGTGTTTCTCCATGTGCCGGTACATGGTGCTCAGCTCCACCTGCCGTCTGAAGTATATATCCACCGAACTCTGCTTCACTGTGGCGTAGATGAACTTATCTGATGGGTTACGCAGCTAAAAACAACAGAGTACAGCACAGAACACAGGGTCAGACATCAACTTAAATATTCACTGTCAGAGATTAACGTCTCCTGTAGGACATTTGTCTTTGTGTGCCTTACTGGGTGATTCCTCCTGGTGCATTCTGGGTGAGTAAAATGGAACAAATGGGACAATCAAAATCATGCAGCCTGAAGCAGCAGGAATAAGGTCTTTACCCGAATCAGAACTTTCCAAGTCAGCCGAATATTTTACTTTGAGGGTTCCATTTGACTTCTGCACCATATTTTGTTTGTGCTTTTTTATCTGTAGATATTTTTTGTAAGTATATTTTAAATAGAATAGAATAGAGCATTGACAGAGTCTCACCCTGGGGTCATTGATGCCAGTGATGCGCTCCTCAGGCCGGTCCAACACAAGGAAGGCTGCCAGGTTGGCAGTATAAGATGCTACAATGATCATAGCGAAACCTGCCCACACCATACCCAGAATCCTGGCTGAGAAACTCCTGGGAGCTCCTACACAGACAGGACACCGGTGTTATTACTTTGTTATTTTACACAGAGGACAGCATGTGTCCCATTAGAGGACAACCAACCTTCTCCTATCCCAGAGTTCAGCAGTACTCCCCATGAGAACCACATGGCGGAGGACAGGGTGAGGGCGTCTTCTTCTTCTTCTTCACTGTTCACTTTAAACCTTCCAAACGGGCTGCAGAGGCACATAGGTACATTTTATTATATAACATCATATGGTATTATTTTATTGTTTATTGTTTATAGTACTGTTTTGTACTGTATAGTATCATATTGTATCGTGCTGTGTAGTACTGTGTAGTACTGTGTAGTACTGTGTTGTATCATGTGGTTACCTGAACCGGTCTAATAGGTAAAGCATCACTGCCACCACGTGGACCGACAGACCGACTAACAGCCACAGTGTGCTCTGGAACGGCTGCATGAATGAATCCAGAGTGCTGCGAGGGATTTCCTAAAACATGCAAACACATCATCACCATTGTCATCATCATCATCATCATGTACATGAGCTGAGTGAGTCAGGATTCATCAGCTGTTGTTGTTGTTGTTGTTGTTGTGAGTTAACACTTCATTAAACTATCAGTTGGTTGTGGTCCCAGTACCAGGTGTACCCCCCCCCCCCCCCCACTCCAACCAGAGGGACCTA
>NC_092183.1:625000-650000 GCF_043641665.1 Enoplosus armatus | reverse complement strand
CCAAATCAAATCTGAGCACCAGAGGTGGAGATATCCAGACCATTAGTACAAAAACACTGGATCCTACATTTCCCACAATGCAACAGGATAGTGTCTTTCATTAGAGCCTCCCTGCCTGGTAAACAGCCACGTGTTACTGTTTTATAACTGTAAACACAGGCTAACCAGGACCGACCAGGACCAGGAAACTCTTAGAGGGGTAATTACTCAAACCAGGTGTACTGTGACCAGGTGTATAACCAGGTGAAACCAGGTGTGACCAGGTGTATGACCAGCTGTATCCAGGTGTATAACCAGCTGTAACCAGGTGTATTACTGTACCTGTGATCCGTTGAAGACTCCGACCTGGACGAGGCGACCTGGTTTCTGTTGGTAGTTTAGGATGCTGTAGGTGGCGAAGCGCCTGTCGCCGTCATCGTTAAACTCAATCCGTCCCGTCAGACCATCAGGGTACTTGGATGACATCAGCACCCTGGGGAGCCAATCAGAGAGCAGCAGAGTCAGGGTCAGCTCAGTGGAAATCTGGCTTCGTTTTTGTTTTTGAAGTTAAAGACGAGAAGTCACGACTTAAAGTACCAACAGGTCACATGATGCTGCTGCTGTGGGACAGCAGAGACGCTGAGACTGTGGTTCTGGACCACTTAAATTAAACTGATTTAACTGTACTTGATGGTCTATATAGGTCACAGAGAGGAGAGGAGGAGTGACAGAGGGGTTTATTATCCCAGTTGTGTCAGACTAACTTGAAGCTGAATCCAGATCAGCTCAGTGAAGCGTCTCTGACTCTGAAACGAGTCCATCCTGAGAATCACAAACAGTCTCAGAGACCCAAACTGGACAAACTGGTGAACATGCAGCCGTCACGCAACGTTTGGTTCCACAAAACTCGACTCTGTGGAGATACAAGGATGTCACTGGACAGCAGTGAGAGTCCTGAGGGTGTTCAGTGATGTTAGAGCCTTCAGTCCAACACCAACACTGACTTTATGGGACTGCAGGGAACCTGTCTATTTAAAACAATGGATCACCACAATTAGCTTAGCATCCAAATAAATAATAATGATATATTTTGCATGTTCCCTGTCTTAATTGTTCCTTTATCTCTTGACATATCTTTTTGATTATTGATGACTGATACAGAAACGTATCCAGTGTGATTTGGTCCGACCACCTGACCCCCTTCCCATCACACAAACCTTCACTTGACCTCATTAGCTTGTGGGTCGTAGTGGCTAGTGGAGCGACAGTAAATGGTATGGCTGGATTAACCTGAGCTGCTGGCCCCTATTAACCCCTCCCCCTCCCTGTGCAGTGTGTCCTCTGCTGAAACATCACATCATCACATCAGCCGCAGGATTTCTTCATTTCCATTTTTTTTTACTGTACATTGTTTCACCACATAAAACAATTGAACTTGCAAATACCAAATCCACTGAAATGAACATCAGAGTTCCCATATAATTAACCCTATTAATTATGCAGTAATACCTTTAATAAGACCGGTGATGATGCCTTGTGGTTGTCTGTTGTCATGGTAATGCAGCACGTTACAATAAATCAGATGGCCATATAGTGAACCCGGGGCTTTGGAGCACTTCGCGACCCAGCGTTGGTCAGAGGTATGTGTTTGGAAAAGTGACAAAAACTTGATCTTCATTTGAAAAAGAAATGCCTGTTTGTGTCCAGCTGGGGACGTTTGTTGCATATCACCTCTCTACTGTCTCTATTGAAACAAGCTACTTAAAAACAAAAGCCTAAAGAGACCAAAGAGCTCGCTAAGCCACAGCCACTTTCAAGAAATCTAATCAAATCCCTCTTGAGATTATACATATCTTCCATTTAACTCAGAAATAAGTCCCATTACAGAAGCTCCACACTCCCAGTGCTGTTTCACTGGCAGATTCACTCAGCTGTTAAAATATGTTGTAACTTTGCTATGTGATAATTCTACTGATGTTTTTTCACCTGTTTTATATATAGAACAACAATTCATAAGAATGACCCTATGATGCCGTTCAGGTACAAAACAGACTGGAACAGAGAACTGAAATCAACAGAAGAAGACACTGACTGAGTTTAAATCTGGTCTGTAGTTACATCATCAGCACTGACCGAGGCCGACCTCTGACCCTGTAGGCTCAGTCAACGGGTACTGACCGTTTGAAGAGTGGTCCGGTCCTCCAGATGTTGGTGTTTCCCACGCAGCCCCGCGGAGGCTCCGTGATGTTCTCCTTCTCAAACAGCTCCTGCAGAGACTGAGCCACCACGGCCACGGCGTCCGCGATGTGAGCCGATTCATTTTTACCGTTAATCAGCTGGAGGCCCAGCAGGCCTGCAACACACACACACACACGCACGCACACACGCACACACACACACACACATAACACACATAACACACACAGCAGAGAGAGGTTTACACACACACACAGCAGGAAGCTAAAGAGGCTGCAGACTGAAAACTGCCCTCATTCATACAGACATGTTAATTAAAAAGTCTCACACACACTTTAAATTAATTTTACAGATGTAATTAAAAGAGTGCTTCAGTGTAATTCAATCACACACACACACACACACACACACACACACTTAGGGCTTCAGGCATCAGGTCAGTGTTTAGTTATATCAAACTGCATGCTGGGAGTTCACTCTGAGAATCACAGCCGTTTGTCTCTCAGGACAGAAAAAGCCTCACTGAGACGTTATGAACTGTGTCTGGTGTTTTCTTTCAGCAGAAACTCATCACACTGCGACGAAAAGTGTCTACATCTGTCCTCCAGCTGTCTGACAACAGCTGGCTAACACTGTTAGCATTCCCCAAACTGAGAAGCTACCTAACGTTTATGCCTGAAAACACTGAGAACAGCTAGCTAACGGTATTGGAATTTCCAACAGACAATGGGGAACAGTTAGCTAAAATGTCCTTCTAAAACTACAGTGAACTGCTAGCTAACACTGTTGGCATTCCCTCCTGAAACTACTGGGTGCAGCTAACTGTTAACGAATGTCTACCACTGAAACCACAGACAGCTAGCTAACATTTCTCCATAAACTTACCAGGAAAAGACCACCTTCTTCCAACTGAACAGTTAGCTAGCATTGTTCTCTCCCATCAAAATCACTGGGAACGAAACAACCAGAAAACATTTCTTATCGGTACCAATGGGTACAGCCAGCTAACATTTCCCCCTGAAGTACAGCTACACAACTTTTCGCCCTGGATATACTGGGCCTGCTAGGACTGTTAAGACTCCCCAATGAAATCACTGGATACAGATAGATTTCCTACTGTAACTACTAGGAGCAGTTAGCTAACCATGTTAACATTTCCCACCAAAACTAGTGGTTACAGATTGCTAATATTTCTTAGTAAGTAAGTGAGTAAGTAAGTTACAGGTACCTTACCTTCCTTCCAGAAACAGAAAAGCTAGCTAATGCTAAACAGCTTGTGAGGGCCATTACGATTCTAGGTATAGATAGCTAATAGAACAGCTGGCTAACAGTACAGGTAGCTAACACAGCCACAGTACTAACAGCTAGCTAGTACTCCCAAAGTAAAGTTAGCCAGTATTCTTCCCTGAAACTACTGGATTCAACAAGCTAATTTCCTCTCCTGGCCCTACTGAGTAGACTGGGATAATTAGAACAGGTAGCTAACATAAAGGTTTTTATGAGGCTCTGTTGGCCTGAGATGAATCTATAACTTTACCCACACCAAACCTACAATGTCTAATCTTAATGTAAACATAACCATTTTCATTGAGACATAACTCCATCATCTCCAGGGTTTTAAACTGAACGGCACAGTTTCGTGGGTCAACCACACCTCTTCCAGTACAACAAGCTAACATCCTCCCTGAAACTAAAGTTACAGCTCTTAACTGAAACAAATGAGCACGACTGCAGCAACCTGATTAAAATGAGCTCCCGCGTCCCAATTCCTTCATCACAAAAACACATGGGCACAATCAGCAACAGGCAGAGCTGGTTGTTCCAATTAAAACAGATGGTTACAGCCCACCAGTTTTTCTAACTAAAATGAATGTGTTCCACTGGAGCAGAGCTTATTATTTCCATTGAGGTATGCTAACAATGTTAGCAGACTGTTGTTGAGTTAGCTGAAGCACCAAATGCGGAAACTTTTTCCTCATAATGCGACAAGTGTCTGGTGAAGAAAAACAACATCAAAATCCATAATGTCACAGTACTGCTTCATAGGTTTCTTTTTAGGGAATCGTTTCAGAAACAACCTCTGCACAATCCTACCCACCTGTACAGGTACAGGGGGTGGACACAATAACAGGAACACTTGTACAGTCTAATGGAATCCAACACAACAGCCCTGCAGCACAAACTACCTCTGAGGAGATTTCAGTTTTCGTTGACACGGTTGGTGGTAAATCTGTGAGGCTGTAGAGTTGTTGTTGTATTGTATTATACTCCAGCTACAGGTATTCATGTAATTCTGTTCATCCCCTGCATATAATCCAACCTAAAAAAGTCTGTTAAGAAGTTTGGAAAGGTTGAAGGTTGTGGTCTAACCATTCTCACCTTAGTACCTTAAGTCTTCTGGAGCCACAGTCCACCTGGTCTTTGAATGAATTTTGTTTTTAAGAGTAGCAATCAACCATACAGATAATAAATACCTCAGTATACACCTGCACGTAACATTGTTACACACCATGTCCAAGGCTAAATTCATTGGACCGTGGACATGTCACACAAGAACACCAAATCTGAGACAAAACTGTGCTCTTTGTGTCATGTTTCATTTCTTTTCATAAAACTGAACGGAGTCCAGCAGAGTTGGTAGTTTGCTGGAGTTTATGACCAGTGTTTTTTCACATGTAACAAGATCAGGATTTTTTATTTTACTTGGCAAAAATCAAAGATAAATCCTCCTATATAGGAATATTTTCCGGGCGCTGCAGCCCTGAAACATGGTTGCTGCCGTCTCTCTGGACAAGAGATGAAACTGAAATATGAATGTTAAGACTCAAACCAGGTTTTAATCTGAAACGGTTTCCCTAAAAAGAAACCTCAAACTTCTCCAACTGACACAAAACAGCTGAGGATTATTTTCAGAGTGCAGTCTCGCTACACTTTTAAGAACATGATGGATTATTTTTTGGCACATCTGGAGTTCGGGAGAGACAGGGATGTGTAGAAAAATGACACATCATTTTTAAGAGTGCAGCAGCTGGCTGGTGAGGATGTTTTCTGAAACAAAAAGCCGCAGCAACAGAGCGGGGAGCCGATTACCCAGCAGCCAAAGAGGCCGAGTGTTTAACACGTACGAGTTCTTCTTTTCCAGCACGGTGCTGGTGTCCCACCATTTTAGACTTGTCTGTTTTATTTAGCTGCCTTTGTGAAGCACTTTGTACGTGGATTTTTGTGCTCTATAAACAAAGACTATCTATGGTACTACATGTGGATGATTCAGAGTTTGCAATGGGACATTTTGATCACAGAACAAAGCTTTTAGAAAGCTCCTCAATAAGATTTTGTAGGGAAATTATTATTACACAAGGAATCATTTAATTTGACCAAACAAAAAGCTTTTCTGTGCTCAATAAATTGTGTGGCATTTGCTCACTTATCCGTCGCTACTTCTCTATTGATCAATGATCCAACCAGCAACTGGATTTGAGACAAAAATCTGAAATAATTCAATATACATAATAAAAAAAATATTTTTCAATAAATTGAAGATTTAGTGAGCACAGAATAGATTTCATTGTTCTTTGTGTGACAATAATTTCTGTGCTTATAAAAACTCTCTGTAGTGGGGGGGCTTGTCATCACCTGGATCAAACCAGGAAGAACAGACCCTGAAGGGCTGTCCACATACGTTTGGCCATATAGGGTTGCACTGTTTACATCACGTAGTCATCTGGCTGACTGAGTAATCGGCTGACTCAATAAACCCCGCCCCCTCCCTGGCAGGGCTCCATGTTGCAGTGGGCGGGGCCTCTATTGACCAATGGCAGAGGGCAAAGAATCAAGCAGGAAACAGGAAGCAGCGGCGGCACCTTACCAGTGTTTGTTCAGACACACGTCACGGTAACAGCAGCGACACTAGCTGTTTATTACCCAACCCACCCCCCACCCCCCAACCCCACCGAACATGAATAAAGCATACCCCCCCCCCCCCCCCCCCATAGCAGCACATGTTATTGGCTTGTCTACTGTGAGAACGGGCAGACGGGCGGGCGGACGACACACACTATAGAAGATGAAACAAACAAAAAGATGTTAGACACATTTAAAGCCACAGTTACAATGAGCCAGAAAAGAAAAGAGCGGTTAGGAACCTTTAAACATGTTCGCTTCTGTTCGTTTTTTGGGATGTTTAAACGTTCAACCAGCAGTCAGAAGAAACCAGAGAGAGAAACACACCAGGACGCTGAGAAGCTAACTGACTGTGATGAGGATTAGAGTCCTTCATCAGAGGTCTGCAGCACTACCAGAGAGGAGAGAGAGGAGAGAGAGAGCAGCCATGTTTCCATCCAGAGCTCCTGATCTTCATCTTCCTCACTGCCTCAGAGGTCTTCACACTCAGCTGACGTTGGATCTGACTAAACAGCTGATGCTCTTAAATGTTAAATGGAACCAGCAACCACCTAGCAACAGAACACCCTAGAAACCAGCTACTGATGCCATAGCAACCGCATAATAACGCTTTAGAAGGGATTTAGTTTGTTACAGCTGTGGTACTCATCATCCTCTAAAACCTTGGGACACTTTTCAGTCACTGAATAAACATAATAAAAGACGTGTTTTTACAATAAATGTAGACTTATTGGGCACAGAATTCATTTTTGATTGATTTGATTAAACTGTTCTTTGCATGATAATAATCTTTCTACATAATCTAATTGATGCGCGTGTCTCATCAGGATCCATCAGGACTGAAACACAACTTCACTGCTGAGCATCCAAATCATCAGTCGGCTTTTAGATTGACTTCCACGTGTTCTTCACTTCTATTTACATTGAGTTTGAGCCACTGAAGCTCAGCAGAAAAAATATGAACTTCTTCCTTCCTGTCAGCTGGTCTCAGCAGCACAGCCACCACATGGCAACACCATAGAAACCATCCCATAATTACCCAGCAACCACACCAAACACCCCATCAAGAGTTTCAGCTCATATTCATTTTATTATATGAGGATTTATATCATGTTGTGATTACAGATTATTATTTCTAACTTTCTGTATTCTGACTAATGACAACTAGACCTCGGCTCTCTGTCCACGGTGTTTTCACTGCTCTCTCTTTACATGCAAACTTTAGCAACTGTGAATGAGAGCCACCCAGAGTTTGGATGGAAGCAGAGCTGAGAAACAGAGAAACTTCCAGAGGAGTGAGGAAGAGAGAGCAAGAGGAGAGGTGAGGAAGAGGAGGCAGAGGTTGACGTACCATCTGGAGCTTCACTCAGGGCTTTGCCGGTCATCTCTCTCTCTCCCACCAGCCAGACGTAACCAGAGCCGGTCATGTTGAGCTGACGGGCGGCTTTATACACGGCAGCAGCTTCATCCTCACTGCAAACACACACAGCACAACAGGACAGGACCTCCTGGTCACCATTACATCCACCCCAACAAACACCCAGTACACCATAGCAACCACCTAGCAACACCCTGACAACCATGCCATAGAAACCACCCCAGCACCTTGCAGCACAGACACTCCTCCCACAACACACACACTAAATACCTGGTACCCACCTACTAAGTCCATGGTAACCACTTAGTAACAACCTAGGATCACCTTAGAAACCACTAAGTACCAATCCTATACCAGTCCTCTTTCCCCGAATCTTAAACCAGTGAATCTCTCTGTGAGATACCCAATACACTTAATTCACCCTAGCTACAACGATTCAGCCCCTTCATGTATCCTGTAACCATCCTGCAACTATATAGCAACACCCTGACAACACTTCATAACTCTTATTATACAAACCTCGCAGACAGGATGATGACTCGGGCCTCCAGGTCTTTGGCCTCCAGCAGCAGAGACGTCAGGTTGGTGTCCTGGCTGAAGAGCAGCACCTTCTCCGCCTGGAGGACCAGCGTGCAGGGCGACAGGTCACAGCGCAGGGCGACAGGTCACAGCGCAGGACATTGAGAAACACGGCAGAACAACACACCACAGAACACATCATAGGACACGCATTATTAGCTTTGAACCGTCAGCATCCACTCCCCCTCCCACCCCGACACCCTGCCCCCATGACCCCAGCCTCGGCCATGCTCCCTCTCACCCACACTGCCACGGGAGGAGGGGGCGGGGCCAAAAAATGGACACAAAAAGTGTTCAGGTTCTGCTGAACTGAAAGAAAACTCAAAGCCGAAGCTTGAATATAAAGAAGGAGGGGCAAAAAGTTGTGCATGGTGTGGTGGCACATGCAAACTGAGGCGCTTTCAAGACTCCAACCAACCAACCAATCAGGGACGTGCATGTTAGAGAGCGCTGATGCAACCGCAAATTAAAATAACATTCGAGTGGAGAGAAGGAAGAGGGGGAGGAGGAGGAGGAAGGCGGGGAGTCCAGGAGCGGGGGGGGGGGGTCATTTCCCAAAAGAAAAAGAAAAGGAGGTTTGATGTTGCAGAGGAGTGAGAGGATCCTGGTGGGGGGGCTCCTCAGATCTGCAGACAGAGCCAAGCCTCAGCCTGGCTGCATGCAACCCTTCACATGGAAAAAACTCGGGGGTGGGGGTGGGGGGGAGGAAGGGCGTCTCTCCTGCGAATGTAAACCCATTCCCGGTGTGCAGGAATCATGAAAAATCAAAAGAAAGAAAAGAGATGGTGGAGAAAAGACGTGCCACCAGGATAAGAGTCTATCTCTGGAGCCGGGCTGGACTCTGGGTGGGCGGGGCTGACTAGTGTTCGGCTACTACTGGGCGAGCTCAGAGATTGGTTGGGCGGCGTGCATCATTTGACCATGCAAGTTTATACCTTGGGTGTTCTCCTGAAGTCAAAGTTCTGTTGGTCGAGGTTTTCATAGTTCCTGTTTTTAGTCTGATGGTAATGTGCACAGAGAGAATATGCAGACAGAAGAAGATTATAGACAGTCAGAGAAAATGGAGGGCAGCAAAGCATCCAACACACCACTGATTCTGTCTGCTGACGGGACGCCGGAGCGCGTACACACATCACAGCCTCCACCTGTCTGTCCACCTGTCCATGTGTCTGTCCACCTGTCTGACCATCTGTCTGTCCACCTGTCTGTCCATCTGACCTCCTGCCTGTCCACCTGTCTGTCCACCTGTCCATGTGTCTGTCCACCTGTCTGACCACCTGTCTGTCCACCTGTCTGTCCATCTGACCTCCTGCCTGTCCACCTGTCCATGTGTCTGTCCACCTGTCCATGTGTCTGTCCACCTGTCTTCCTGTCTGTTCACCTGCCTGTCCACCTCTCCTCCTGTCTGTCCACCTGTCCATGTGTCTGTCCACCTGTCCATGTGTCTGTCCACCTGTCTTCTTGTCTGTTCACCTGTCTGTTCACCTGTCTGTCCACCTGCCTGTCCACCTGTCTGTCCACCTGCCTGTCCACCTGTCTGTCCACCTGCCTGTCCACCTCTCCTCCTGTCTGTCCACCTGTCATATGTTCCTGCATCATGTGATACAACATGTAAAATGTGTTTCTTTTGCAGAGGCAGGTGACTGTTAGCTGTTAGCATATGAAACAATCAGCCACAGAAATAAAAAGAATCAGATGGTAGTAATAATAACTTTATGTTAAACATAAAAATATAAATGTGCAGCTGAACTTCTAGTAAGATTATGATGAGAGGAGGTAAATTAAAAAGTAGTTTGATGAATGCCTACATACACATTTTAATTTTGTTCCTGCCGTTTAAAAAACCTGTTTTAAAACTCCACCATCAACGCCAGCCTGCAGTTCAACAGTTATATTTAGTTTGGGAGATAAATATACACCTGAAACCTGCTGTGAACAGTGTTTTATTTTTAGAGCAGACATCGAACAAAGAACCAAACAATCTGTTTGGAAAAAAGAATCAGAAACCTGTCAAACTCTGATCCTCACAAACACTTTACAGCTGATTAATCAACAGCAGAGCTGAAAACACATCTATTTTAGCTCTAACACAAAGATCAGACTCACAGCAAACTCAGATTTCAGACACACTGATCTTCATTGTCTTACATCATCACTGCCAGCCGTAGGGTAGAGAATGTTGGGGGGCACGAAAGAGAGTGAGACTGAAGCTAGGCTAAAGCTAACAGGTTCCAGGTCATGAAAGCAAGCTAACAGACTGGGGCTAAAGCTAACAGGTTCCAGGTCATGAAAGCAAGCTAACAGACTGGGGCTAAAGCTAACAGGTCCCAGGTCATGATATCTTGTTAACAGACTGAGGCTAAAGCTAACAGGTTCCAGGTCATGAAAGCAAGCTAACAGACTGGGGCTAAAGCTAACAGGTTCCAGGTCATGATATCTTGTTAACAGACTGAGG
The DNA here is from genome assembly GCF_043641665.1 of Enoplosus armatus. Lineage (NCBI taxonomy): Eukaryota > Metazoa > Chordata > Actinopteri > Centrarchiformes > Enoplosidae > Enoplosus > Enoplosus armatus. The sequence continues at coordinate 639,513 of NC_092183.1, read as the reverse complement.
CTAAAGCTAACAGGTTCCAGGTCATGAAAGCAAGCTAACAGACTGGGGTTAAAGCTAACAGGTTCCAGGTCATGATATCTTGTTAACAGACTGAGGTTAAAGCTAACAGGTTCCAGGTCATGAAAGCAAGCTAACAGACCGGGGCTAAAGCTAACAGGTCCCAGGTCATGATATCTTGCTAACAGACTAAGGCTAAAGCTAACAGTAAGCTGACTGGTGTCATGAACCTGCATCAGTTTCAGTAAAGTTCGATTTTATCAGAGCAGAGTTGAGCTGAGACTTTCCTCTCCGGAAACTTCCTCTGATGTTAAGCCGGTGTGGCGGCGGAGCGTCCCATTAGTTCTCTACTCGATCTTCTCCAAATGTTAATCTCATTAAATTTACATCCTGACGTCCCCAAGCACACACACACACACACACACACACACACACACACACACACACACAAGCACTACTTTTATAAAGCTTTTTACTTCCTGTCTGTCTGTCTGTCTGTCTGTCTGTGTCAGGCTGAAGCTGTTAATGGTTGAAGGCTGTAAAGTCTGTGTATCTGGACGTTGAAGCTGTGTTGTTGCTGCTGTCATGTAGTTTAACATGACGACCTCTTTATTCTGTCTGAAAATGTGAAAAAGTAAATTCAGTTCATTCCTGACAGAGCTGAGCTCTGATTGGACGGAGAGCCGGGAGCTAGGAAACTAGCATAGCTTATTAGCTGTGTTGCCAGGAGGAGACAGGAGGACATCATGATACAGCTGTTAATACACTGTGGACACTTACTGTCCTGTTAGCGACCAAGCTAAGCTAACATGCTAATGGAAAGATGTGTAGTTTTATCTATTGTCTCCTTACAGTTTGTTCCAGTGTAACTGTACAGCCTGCTGTGATATTCATCATTATTTCATTATGAATCAGACAGATGTTTAATTCAGAAACAACACGCGCTGCAGCTCTGTTCACCTACTTTAACTAATGTGCTGTAATATTCATGTCTCTCCTGTAACATTCATGAGTCTCACTGTGGCTCCTCTGAGAGACAGGAAGTCACATTTTAACTTTCCTAAACTTCAACTCATCTGGACTCACACACAGTTTATATTTTCTCTTCACTTCACTGAGTTTATTATGGAAGTCGCAGTGGAATCAGGCTTTTGGACTGTTCTCTGTACAGATTTTAAACTTTTATTTTAATCTTTATTTTAGCTTCAATGCACCTAAATTCCATTTATACACTGTCCTCCATCACTTTAGAGAATTACAGCAAGTGTGCATGGATTAATAAATGGTGCTCTCTAATTAATCATTTGTTTACAAATGAACAGAATATACAGCTAAATGATATTGTTTACATTGTAATATAATATGTTTGAAGGATTCAAAGACACAACAGACAGCATGTCATTGCATTCTGCTTTAGAAGAAATTCATATCTTCATAACTAATTTTTGTCCTCCTGTTTTATCTGTTTTATTCTATTCTAGTTTATTTTCATTTTATTTTACTCTTTTGAATCCTATTTAAAAGAGCCTTTTTATTTTGCCATGTGTTTCTTTTCTCAATGTCTTTCTGTCTCATGTGCAGAACTTAGAGGTTGAAAGCTGCTGCACAAATAAACTTTTCCTGTCATCTATTCCCAGAAGCTCTTGGAGACAAATGTCTACTTTAGAAACATTAAAAACTAATAAGAACATTAATACTTAATACTCTTTACTGAACACTATATATAAAGTCATTCAGAGGAGCTCCACCTTCAGCTGCTGCAACATTGTGATGAACACATGAATGCATCAGTAATTATAATCAACAGATTATTCTGCAGAATGAGTACTTTTGGTGCTTTAAGTATATATTGAGTACTTTTGTACTTTTACTTGAGTAAAGTTTTGAATGCAGTACTTTTACTGCAGTAGAAGATCTGAGTAGTTTCGTCTCTTTAATCTTCACTCAGCAGAATAATTCATTTTCCACCTGCTGCTGAAACACCGTCACTCTGAGGCATCACAGAGGGAATTAAACAGGCCTGACTGGACTCTCTGCTGTCTGTCTCACTGTCTGTCTGTCAGTCTACATGTCAGACAGACAGACAGACAGTGAGGCAGGTCGACAGCTGTGACAGAAGCAGCTGAGATGTGTTTGCACGACTCTGACTCCTTCAGTGTTGACGAGGTGATGAAAAACCAGACGACAGACAGAGGTGAAGAACTGACATGGCAAGGATGGACAAAGACACACAGACAGAGAGACACACAGAGAGACAGAGAGACACACAGACAGGGAGCCAGAGAGACACACAGACAGAGAGACGGAGAGACACACAGACAGAGAGACGGAAAGACACACAGACAGAGAGACACACAGACAGACAGACAGACACACAGAGAGACACACAGAGAGACAGACAGAGAGACACACAGACAGACAGACAGACAGACACACAGAGAGACACACAGAGAGACACACAGAGAGACAGAGAGACACACACACAGAGACGGAGAGACACACAGAGAGACACACAGAGAGACAGACAGACAGAGAGACAGACAGAGAGACACACAGACAGAGAGACAGAAAGGCAGCGACAGACAGACAGACAGACAGACAGACAGACAGACAGAAAGAGACAGACAGACAGAGAGACACACAGACAGACAGACAGACAGAGAGACAGGCAGAGAGACAGGCAGAGAGACAGAGACAGAGGTGAAGAACTGAAAGATGGCAGGGATGGACAGAGTGACAGAAAGGCAGAGACACACAGACAGACAGACAAACAGACAGAGAGACAGACAGAGAGGCAGAGAGACACAGACAGACAGAGAGACAGAGAGACAGACAGACAGAGACAGACAGACAGACAGACAGAAAGACAGAGCTGAAGAAGAAGAGGAAAGGTGAATGATGATGGAGGATGATGATGGAGGATGGTGATGGAGGATGATGATGGAGGATGATGATAGAGGATGATGATGGAGGATGATGATGGAGGATGATGATAGAGGATGATGATGGAGAATGAAGATGGAGGATGATGATAGAGGATGATGATGGAGGATGAAGATGGAGGATGGTGATGGAGGATGATGATGGAGGATGATGATGGAGGATGAAGATGGAGGATGATGATGGAGGATGATGATAGAGGATGATGATGGAGGATGATGATGAGGATGAAGATGGAGGATGATGATGGAGGATGATGATAGAGGATGAAGATGGAGGATGATGATAGAGAATGATGATGGAGGATGAAGATGGAAGATGATGATGGAGGATGATGATGGAGGATGATGATGGAGGATGGTGATGGAGGATGATGATAGAGGATGATGATGGATGATGATGATGGAGGATGATGATAGAGGATGATGATGGAGAATGAAGATGGAGGATGATGATAGAGGATGATGATGGAGGATGATGATAGAGGATGGTGATGGAGGATGATGATGGAGGATGATGATGGAGGATGAAGATGGAGGATGATGATGGAGGATGATGATAGAGGATGAAGATGGAGGATGATGATGGAGGATGATGATAGAGGATGAAGATGGAGGATGATGATGGAGGATGAAGATGGATGATGATGATGGAGGATGATGATAGAGGATGATGATGGAGGATGAAGATGGAGGATGATGATGGAGGATGATGAAAGAGGATGAAGATGGAGGATGATGATGGAGGATGAAGATGGAGGATGATGATGGAGGATGATGATAGAGGATGATGATGGAGGATGATGGCGTTTCAGCCTTTATTTGTTAACATTTAGTCGCATTGTCGATATTAAAGCAGCTGAATTAGCTGTTAGCAGATGTTAGCAGCTGTTAGCAGGGTACAGTTAAATTTAATAAACAATAAAAACTGGAAACAAACGAATCTCATTTTGTAAAGTTGTGTGTTTTATAGATTAAACAGCTTATAGAAGTGATGGAGGTGAACTGATGACTCACACACACTGCAGCTCACTGTTTCTCATGCAGTGACAAACACACACACCTGGCTTAGAAGAAGCATCATACACATTGTATGGTGTGCAGCACACGCGTGTCCTCACACTGACTCTGTGTGTGTGTGTGTGTGTGCGCAGCATACAGCTCACCTTGGTCTCTCTCTCCTCCAGCAGCGTCTCCAGTCTCTTCTGAGCAGCTCGTCCTTCGTGGTCGTCGCTGACGATCAGGATGATATGGTTCCACCTGAACTCTCTCATCAGGTCAAACCAGACGTGAGCCTGGTGGGAGTACGGAGGCACCGTCCTCAGGAACGACAGGTGGATGCTCTGAAGAAGAAGAAGAAGAAGAAGAAGAGGAAGGAGAGTGTTGGTCCTTACCATTAATGTTCAGTACGTAGAGACCACAACATCACTGAGACCTCTGTAATCCTATCCACCCCACCTGCTGCGACTGTGCTGCAGGGTACAGTGGTTGTGTAGTTGTGCAGTTGTGTGAGCTGCCTTATTGTTCATGGTATTAGCCTCAGTCATGTGTGTGCAATGTGTGTATAGCCTAGTTGATTGCCTTCAAGACCTCTTTGACAACTGCTTGTTGTCCTCCTCTTTTAAAGACTACCTGTCTCTCTTCTTCCATTTCATTCAAAAACACTTGAGCAGTTTGTCTTCACTCTGCCTTCTGCATATCTCCAACAGAACAACCTTTTCCACCTCCCCCCTTCTCCTCTGTCGCCGTCCTGTTGGACCTCTGAGCAGCATTTGACACGATGAACCACCAGAACCACCTCCTGTCCACCCTCCAAGAACTGGGACACATCACATCCTCTGTGTCTGAACCATGTAGCCTCACTATTGATGTCTACTGAGTGGACCTACTGAGCGCAGCATGGCAGCCTTATATCCACACGCATCTGCCCAGGTTGAACCTCATTATGGGGGGTGGGGGGTGGGGTTACACAGTCATTACACACTGAAACATGGAGATGAAGAGGAGAGGATGAAGATGACAGAATTCGTGAGTGAGTCAGAAACCATGATTCATGTGATTCTCACCGTCCTCCATATCATCATTTATGACAAACACTGTGTCCAGGTCCACATTTACAACATATTTCAGGAACATGAAACAGGAGGAGCTGACTCCACCTGAAACACTGGCCAATAAACACGTCAATATTTTAGCACTATTCTAACTCCTCTGGAATAAACTGGAGAGGAACTGGAGCGTTGTTCACTGGGAGTGCTGGGATATTCTGGGACTGACGACACTCAATTATTTCATCAATATTGTAAACCTGAGAGTGCTTTCCAGTTCAGTCACACATCTGAGAGAGTCTCCGAACTGGGACGAACTGGACTCGATATTCTACAACCTGCACTTAATGGAGCCTGAAGACAAAACAGGACAGTCTGTGTGACTGTCTGCTGAACTGCATCAACACAACCAGGGTCAGAATACTAAACTGTAGTAATTAACAGGGTTATTGAATCTGTTAAAGCAGAAGATAAACACGGTCAGGGACAAAATACAAGAATACAGAAAACTAACAAAGTAAAATATTCACTTTAATACAAAATATTCAAATAGGATAAAGTGAGAGATAGGATCATCAGTCCAGACTTAGAATATAATTAGACATATTTAAACTGACTCTAATATTAAAGGATAATTCTGGTGTGAGTCTACATTTCTGTTACTATCATTAAACCTCATGTTCAGACTCAAATCATCAGCCTGTCAGTCCGTTTCTCTGTCCTGTTTCACTTCCTGTCTGTGGCTCTCAGCTCTCAGCCCATTGGTTCCTACTGAAGATGTCAATCTTTAAAAACACCTCACAAATATATAGTTTTATAGTCATTTCCTCCAACAGCTGCTCACTGTAGTTTTTATCAAACAAACAAACTATGGGCAATAAAGACTGAACTGACATGATTAAGTAGAAGGAGGTTATACACAAATGGTTGTCAGTCATACAGATTTGTGGTGGTTTACAGGTAATTACAGCTGAATGTCATCTGCATAACATTGGAGGAGATTATGAGCCTCAGTGGAAGAATATAAAGACAAAATATGAAAGGACCCAGGATGAAGCCCTGAGGAACACCACCATAAAGAAACACTGATGATGAAGTGTGAAAACAGATTTTCATTTTTAAACTATCAAAATGATCCTGAGACTCAGGAAGATGCTACAGATGTGATAACAGTTATTCAGGGTACCTTGTCAGAGTAGATGGACATGCGTGTCGTCAGGCCGACCACAGGAATTCGGTAGAAACCGGCGGTGTAGGAGACGGGTGTCGGAGTCAGGTGGTCATTGGACTGTGGAGGGTGACTGACCAGGATCGCATACACCTGCAGAAGAGGAAGAAGACAACATTAATCCAGGTTAAACTGGGGGTTTGTTTCCAACCAGTCTGACCGTATGAAACATTTTTTCACCTACATTGTCTCTTATATGTGTTTCCGGACCAAACAGTTCTGGGGACTCCCTGAGAGGAACTGCCCTCTGGGGAGCTCCTCGAGAACCACGTACCGCCAACAGAAACGCAGAAGTGACGTAAGCCAGCCGGCGGTTGGTATGGCAACGTCACTCACAAGATTTTTATATTTTGCTTTGAAATATCCTATATAAATCACGCTCAATAAAGCCTGGAATTCACTGTCGGTCCATATCTTGGTGTTTTGGTACAATACGAGCTGTTACGCAGATTTTTAAAGATGGCGGTTGCCGGTGCTGCATTGGCTCGTGTTTGACCAATCACCGTTCCTCTGGTGCTGGAGAGACCCTGCTTTGCTCTGGGTCATTGTGACCAAACAATCGATCCATTAATGGAGAAAATAATCAGCTGATTCATCCACAGTGAACTAATAATCATTAGCTGATAGTTCAGAATGAGCTCCACCTCAACTCCAACAGCAACATCCTGCTTCACATTAATGAGGAGGAATAATCCTCTAATGACAGAATCTATAACAGGAGGACAGACACAGGAGGACAGGAGGACAGACACAGGAGGACAGGAGGACAGACACAGGGGACATCTGACTGCTAGAAGACTTTAAGGACAGTTTACTGATGATACTCACACACTTTGACTGGAACAGAGTATTATACAGTGCGGCATTAGTACTTTTACTGTAGTAAAGGACCTGAGTACTTCCTCCACCACCGGCTGTTTGTGATGGTGGAAACACTGAAATAATTTCTACATCACATCACACATGTAGAGAGAAGCAGCCTGCAGCGAACACACAGTTATACAGTGTGTGTGTGTGTGCTGCTGTCTCTATAATCCCTCCATCTCTCCTCTGGGAGGATGGAGGGATTACATCTCTGTTTCTGCAGAGAGAGAGGATGATAATCTGACGTCCATCTCTCTCTCTGATTGTCTCTCTCTCTCTCTCTGATTGTCTCTCTCTCTGATTGTCTCTCTCTCTCTCTCTGATTGTCTCTCTCTCTCCGTCTCTCTGATTGTCTCTCTCTCTGTCTCTCTCTCTTTGTCTCTCTCTCTCTGATTGTCTCTCTCTCTCCGTCTCTCTGTCTCTCTGATTGTCTCTCTCTCTCCGTCTCTCTGTCTCTCTGATTGTCTCTCTCTGTCTCTCTCTCTGATTGTCTCTCTCTCTGTCTCTCTGATTGTCTCTCTCTCTCTCCGTCTCTCTGTCTCTGTTTGTCTCAGTGTCTCTCGCCCCCCGTGGCTCTCTGGTCTTCTTCCAGATGAACAGGTCTCTGTCTGTCTCTCTGATTGTCTCTCTCTCTCTGATTGTCTCTCTCTGTCTCTCTCTCTGTCTCTGATTGTCTCTCTCTCTGTCTCTCTGATTGTCTCTCTCTCTTTGTCTCTCTTTCTCTGATTGTCTCTCTCTCTCCGTCTCTCTGATTGTCTCTCTCTGTCTCTCTGATTGTCTCTCTCTCTCTCCGTCTCTCTGTCTCTCTGATTGTCTCTCTGTCTCTCTCCGCCATGTTGGCCTAATTTCTTCTTCTACAAAGGAAACTCTTTCCTGAAGGATGTTGAATTCTCTGCTCATCTTTCTGTTTCTGTCTTCGTTTGTAATAAAAATATGAATATTAATATTAACTAATCATTAATGAAAACAAACTGTAGCTGCCTTCACCTGATAACCTGCAAGCTTTTTCATTATATTTCGAATGTAAAATGATGATTTCCCTCAATAGTAATTTTACTTTTACGTTTTATTCATCGCTGTCCAGCCGCCTTAACGTGAAAGATGTTCCAGGTGATTCTGCTCCCTTCAGTGAGTTTCATTAGCGACCCGATGCAGGCTTTTCTTTTGAGAACTGAGATTTAAACGCTGTGTTTCATCAGAAACTGGAGACAGATGAGACGTCTCCGACTCAACGGGCTGAACTAAAGTAGACGAACAACATGAGACAAACGAGCTGATGTGTGTCCTGCAGCTCCATCAGACATCAGGACATTTATTATTATCATTTATTATTATTATAGTTGTGTCAGGAGGCGGTATGTTTTCAGGTTGAAGCTTGAAGGATGAACTGATTAGACGTTGGTGGTCCAAGGTCAAAGGTCACTGTGACCTTAAACTAGGTTTTTAGCCATAATTTAAGAATGAATTGGACGACTCCAGATGTCACACACATGTTGACTGTGACGACTCAATGACACAGTCCGGCTGTCCCCCGTCTCGTCCGTCCTGCCTGTCACCTCATTCTGAGTCACGTGACCGTAAAGAAGGCATCGGAGCGCCGAGCTAACGTTAGAGTTTCAGCTGCAGCTCATAGAGACGCTTCACATCGAAACGTTCTGTGGAGCTGAACTCTGGAAGAATCCATCTTCACACAGTAATCAAGGACAAGTGTTCCTGTTCACACATCTATGATAATCCTCCATTGATCACTTCAACTATGTATATTCACTGGAGTCAAACATACGCATCATCAATATGGTCATAACTTACATTCAGCCAGAAAATACACTTGATACCTTTAATTCAGTCCCTTCAGTCTTCACTACAGATGTTGTCTGAGTCTGGACTGACGTGGATGTGAACTGCAGCCTGACTTGGACCTGGATTCTGGTTTCTCTTTAATCACAGACTTTATGAACGCTGTTGTGTTTTTATCATCTGCAGCTTCGTCATCAGTCTGACTGTAAAACTAATGAAAAGATTAATGACAACAAACATCTGTAATAAATATTAAGATTAAATCAATATTAATCAGCTCTATTAAAATGTGAATCCATACTTATGTTTAAGGTGTTTGCTAATGAATTGAAGTTTATTGATATGATAAGGTTTCCATCAGGAAATGGATTAAATGTTTCACAGATGTTTCACATTAAAAGCCCTCCAGTGGCTCAAAGTGCACAATGCCTCTTATTGGTGGCAGGCTTTTAATGTGAAACATCTGCAGGAAGTGTTGGTTTAATTGACGGTAGCTTAACAGCAAACAAAAAACGACAAAGCAGAACTGATTAGAGCTGCAACTAATGATCATGTTCATAATATAATCATCGTCCAGTCAACATGTGAGCATCTAAGTCTGCAAATAGCTGCCAGTTATTTATTGTTTATAATGCTTTAGTGAACTTTTCACATTCTGGTAGTCAACCTTTGACCCCATGACATCACAGAGGCCAGTGACATGTTTGATTTGAGTAAAAGTTACTCGAGAGAATCTTTGTTGTTATTTTACTTCATGAGTTATTGATTAGTTATGAGCTCAGAGGACGTCACTGATTGGTCGTGTCACTGCTCTGTAATCAGCTCTTGTATCTGACGCCACTGAGAGGCTGAAAGTGAAACAGGAGAGAGGTTTTTGGCCTGGGACTGAAAGGGTTAACTATTCATTGATTATCAAATATATTCATGATACATTTTCTGTTGATCAACTAATCATTTCAGCTCCAGCAAAAAGAGAAATAAAGTTCTAGAAACAACAAATCTGTGTTTACAGGAGGAAAAGAAAAGTCTCAGCACATGATGAACCTGCTTAATACTCTCATGAAGTTTATTTAATTCATTATAATCATGTCACTAAAGAAGGGCTGGATTTGACAGAGAGAGAGACACCGAACAGCACTGCAGCACGGTGAGGAGGAGGAGGAGAGAGGAAGAGAAGCTTCACCTTCACAGAGGACATCTGGCAACAAAGCAGGTACAACTACAATACCCACAATCCTCCTGTAATGACTCCTTTGTCCTCCAACACATCTCATCTCTCTGTCCCTCCCTCCTTCACTCAATGTCTCCTTACTTTCTTCTTCCGTTTATCTCTCCTTCATCATTTTCTTTCCACTAAAATAAACACTGATGATGATGATCAGGTACAAGTTTCATCCTCTTCATTTTATATAATTCTGACCCCTGAATTACTTTATCTTTTACCGTTACAGGTCAGGAAAGAAAACTACAAATGATTTTCTTTCTTCCTGTTCAGCAGCTGCGAGTCGACCATCTTGTTTATATCCTGATCCTGGGCATCGTCTCGGTCCTCGTTCAGATCCTGATCCTGAACATCCTCCTGATCCTGAGCATTGTCTCGGTCCTCATTCAAATCCTGATCCCGAGCATCGTCTCAGTCCTCGTTCAGATCCTGATCCTGAACATCGTCCTGATCCTGGGCATCGTCTCGGTCCTCATTCAGATCCTGATCCTGAACATCGTCCTGATCCTGAGCATCGTCTTGGTCCTCGTTCAGATCCTGATCCTGAGCATCGTCTCGGTCCTCGTTCAGATCCTGATCCTGAGCATCGTCTCGGTCCTCGTTCAGCTTCTGATCCTGAGCATCGTTTCGGTCCTTGTTCAGCTTCTGATCCTGAGCATCGTTTCAGTCCTCGTTCAGCTTCTTATCCTGAGCATCGTTTCAGTCCTCATTCAGATCCTGATCCTGAGCAGCGTCTTGGTCCTCATTCAGATCCTGATCCTGAACATCCTCCTGATCTTGAGCATCATCTCGGTCCTCGTTCAGATCCTGATCCTGAGCATCGTCTCAGTCCTCGTTCAGATCCTGATCCTGAACATCGTCCTGATCCTGAGCATCGTCTCGGTCCTCGTTCAGCTTCTGATCCTGAGCATCGTCTCGGTCCTCATTCAGATCCTGATCCTGAGCATCGTTTCAGTCCTCGTTCAGGTCCTGATCCTGAACATCGTCCTGATCCTGAGCATCTTCTCGGTCCTCGTTCAGCTTCTGATCCTGAGCATCGTCTCGGTCCTCATTCAGATCCTGATCCTGAACATCGTCCTGATCCTGAGCATCGTCTTGGTCCTCGTTCAGATCCTGATCCTAAGCATCGTCTCGGTCCTCGTTCAGATCCTGATCCTGAGCATCGTCTCGGTCCTCGTTCAGATCCTGATCCTGAGCATCGTCTCGGTCCTCGTTCAGCTTCTGATCCTGAGCATCGTTTCAGTCCTCGTTCAGCTTCTGATCCTGAGCACCGTTTCAGTCCTCATTCAGATCCTGATCCTGAGCAGCGTCTCGGTCCTCATTCAGATCCTGAACATCCTCCTGATCTTGAGTATCATCTCGGTCCTCGTTCAGATCCTGATCCTGAGCATCGTCTCGGTCCTCGTTCAGCTTCTGATCCTGAGCATCGTTTCAGTCCTCGTTCAGCTTCTGATCCTGAGCACCGTTTCAGTCCTCATTCAGATCCTGATCCTGAGCAGCGTCTCGGTCCTCATTCAGATCCTGAACATCCTCCTGATCTTGAGTATCATCTCGGTCCTCGTTCAGATCCTGATCCTGAGCATCGCCTCAGTCCTCATTCAGATCCTGATCCTGAGCATCGTCTCAGCCCTCATTCAGACCCTGATCCTGAGCATCGTCTCGGTCCTCGTTCAGATCCTGATCATCGTCTCGGTCCTCGTTCAGATCCTGATCCTGAGCATCGTCTCGGTCCTCGTTCAGATCCTGATCATCGTCTCGGTCCTCGTTCAGACCCTGATCCTGAGCATCGTCTCGGTCCTCGTTCAGATCCTGATCATCGTCTCGGCCCTCATTCAGACCCTGATCCTGAGCATCGTCTCGGTCCTCGTTCAGATCCTGATCATCGTCTCGGTCCTCGTTCAGACCCTGATCCTGAGCATCGTCTCGGTCCTCGTTCAGATCCTGATCATCGTCTCGGTCCTCATTCAGACCCTGATCCTGATCATCGTCTCGGTCCTCGTTCAGATCCTGATCATCGTCTCGGTCCTCGTTCAGATCCTGATCCTGAGCATCGTCTCAGCTGTCAGATAAAAGCTTCACTTTGTGGTTTCTCTTCAAAGTAACTTGTTGATTTGTGTCATCATGTGAGTAAGATGAGGAGAGCGATACTACTCTCACGTCTCTACTGTAAAAACTCCCTCTGTTTCCAGTCTTCATGCTAAGCTAAGCTAACTACCTGCTGGCTGTAGCTTCATATTTACTGTACAGACATGAGAGTGGCGTCAGTCTGAACATCTCAGAGAGGAAGAGAAGAAGAGGATTTACCTATATTTCTTCAAGTCACCAAAAAAGGATTTTACCTGAAACTTGAATCTGAGTTTAACCCTAAAAGCAGGTTGACGGTCAGGTGACGGGATGAGCCCTCACCTGGTTGGAGATGAGGTCCTCGCAGACGGACAGAGCCATCTGGATGGCGTTGGGTTTGTGTGTGACGGAGATGGCATTCATCTTGAACTTGTCCTTCCCGTACAGCGTGTTGGCCTGGCTCACCGCCTCCTTGAACACCTGCTCGTAACGCTTCTGGCTCAGAACCGCTCCGATGTTCACCAGACGAGGCTCGCAGCCGCCGCGGGCCACCGAACAGCACTGCAGCACGGTGAGGAGGAGCACGCCACGGAGCTCCACTGAGGAGGAGAGGGAGGAGGAGAGGGAGGTTAGAGAGCACAGAGGAGGAGAGGGAGAAGGAGGAGGGGAACATGAAGGTCTGAACCACATTTCATCAATAAATCCATCCAACAGTTGTTGAGATGTTTCAGTCTGGACCAGAGTGGAGGAGTCATCAATAGCATGGCTAAAAACATGGAGGAGGAGGAGAACAAAATGGAGGAGAAGAGCTACAGAAAACCACTGAGGACCATCTTTGATGAATCTTAAAATTCCAACATGAACCTGTTCATGGGTCCTTAATTGGGGCCTAATCTGGTTCTGCTGGAGGCCTCAGGTGAGCTGGGAGGGGGACACAATCAGAGGGGTGTTTTATAAAGGAGGCTCAGAAAAGCAGCTCTTATTGTGAAAAGCCTGTCTTGAATGAGTCTAATAGCCTAAACTGAAGTTGATAGTTCAGTTGCTACCAGGACAGGAAGTGTCCACAGTTCTGTCGTGATGTCCTCCTGTCTCGACCTGTGTGTGAACCAGGTCTCTGAGGAGCTTCAATACTCTATGAAACACAGCTAATACACAACGTATAGCTTCCTCCACTCAGAGCTCAGCTCTCTCAGCTGTTCCATCTCCTTTTTATAGCATTGAATAACTAATTCAAACATCAGCAAGATAAGAACTACCTGAAATGACAGAAACCATCTTTGGGAAAAATGACGTGTACTTTGATGTTTTAGTTTGTCCCATTCTGACCATGGAGGGGGCGGGGCTTATGACCTATACTGCAGCCAGCCACCAGGGGGCGTGACATTGTCTCATCGATCTTTTACCTGGCTGAGGTTTGTACAATTACAATGTGTGGCCCCTCAACTACCAGTAGCCTAAAGGCCCCTTCAGACACAACCTGACGCTCTGAAACACAGTATGTTCAAAGGCGCCACGATGGTTGAGAGAAGCACGAGCGCCGCGAGACGCTCGGCGAGACGCTCGGTGAGACGCTCGGTGAGCACTTGAGTATTTGATAGTCACTCCTGTCTCTTAGAGGGTTATTGGAGAGAGAGGGGGAAGACACGCACTCTACCCCGCAAGCTACTGAGGCGCCTCAACCTAGTAGAACTTTAAGTGCTGCGAACACCTGAACCTGAACACCTGACCTGGGACACCAAGAACACATAGAACACCTGGAACCGATCACAAGTGGACAGCTCTAGTACCAGGTGTGAATGCTCCCAACATGCACTGAGGATGCATTGAGATCCCACATATATATATATTCTTTTAGCAGTGTGTACACAAATGCGTCCTGGGCCACAATGAAGGACCGCCTACTCAGCTGACGTCCTCTGTGTAAGTGGACGTACAAACTCACGCGCTCATTAAAGTGCGAAACAACAACAACAACAACAAGCACAACAGATTCTGGTGGATGGAGGACACACCAAACATTCGGCCCACAGGTGACTAACCGAGCTAACCTAGCTAACGGCAGCCACAGTTAGTTACAAGTAAAGCTACGTGTCCATCAGGAAACTCTGTAAACACAGAGAGTTGAGGCAGAGCAGCCGGAGGACATCAGAGGGAAAACAGACACTATTTTCTCCATAAAACACTTTTCACTTTCACCACAATCAGTGAATCAAGTTATAAGTGAGGCCCGGCCCTCAGAAACACTCTGCTCCGGTGGCATCTATTGTTTTTCAACCTACAAACAGGAAGCTCATCAAATTCTGGTTAAAAAGAACAACATATTTGGTCTTTGCGAACAGAAATGACGTACGTGT